>NW_012115155.1:7784789-7841688 GCF_000951035.1 Colobus angolensis palliatus | reverse complement strand
AAAAAAAAAAAAAAAAAAAAAACATGAGAGGAGAACGCCTAGGTTTTGGCTTGAATTATTGGGTGGATGGTGATGCCAATGAAAAAGACAGAAAGACAAAAGAGACCTTGTGAATGAGGAAATGGCAGTTTTGTTGAAGGTCAGATCCCTATTAGACATCCAGATGGAGATGCCAGGTGGGCAGCCACTCTTTCTGGAGCACAGGGGAAGAGCGAGAGACATATAGTATGAGGTCATCAAAACACCGACTGCACTTACAGCCATGTGGCTGAATGAATGAGAGCCCTTAGGGAAAGAAAATGGATATAAAACTCAAGGGTCCCAAAACTGGGGAAAAAATGGAGAATCTGCAAAACGTAAAACACATGAAAAAAAGAAAACATCTGTAAGGTGGTAGTATAACAAGAGGTATGGTGTTCAAGAAGCCTGGAGAACAAGAATTTTCAAGAAGTAGGAATGATCAACTATAAAAAATGATATAGGAGATCAAGTAAGATATGATTAGGAATTAATCAGCCAACGTGGCCACTTGGGGTGTATGGGTGGTCTTCTTGACATTCCTGGTCATTTTCTTTAACCTATAAACCTGCTGTTACATGACCGTATATTACCTGGGAAAGACTGAATTATTTACAGCTCTCTATTTCCTCTTTGTAATTAGATCACATACTCATATCTTCTGCTATGCCTCCAGGTAAAGTAGGCAAGATACTCGTCTCTTTCTCTTGCTTTGGGGCGTGGCCATCTAACTACTCTGGTCATGCAAGAAAGATAGAATATATCTGTAAAAGGTAAAACTTTGAATAGTCAGAGTCTGGTGTGGAATCCAGAGGATTCCCAAACAGATAATAGAGAGAAGTTTAGAAAGAATCAGGTATATTTCTCCCAGTGCAACGAGAGAAAAGTCAGAGTATATGGGGAAAGATGCAAGCAGGTTAGTAGATACAGTGGTAGGAAGTCAAAGATGTTCTAATCTTCACCTCTCTGCTAAACCTTCACCAAACTATCTCTGCTAAAATATATACACACTCTGTTCTGCTTAGTCTCTGAAAAAATTATTACCAAGGGAAGCAGTGTCAGTCCAATAGACTGAGATTAGGGGTTGCTCCCTCGGGATTAGCAAAAGTCCAGCATTCCAGACGTCCAGCAACCTGAGGGGGATGCTCATAGAGAACGAATAACACCTTTGCATTATTTAGGATGGGAATAGACTTCAGAAACTATAGACACAAAATAGTGCAATGACCCAACACAATGTAAGTTTATTTTCTCATCACACAACAGTCTATGATGGAGGCTCTTTGACTGATGATTTTCCTTCTTCCAGGACCCTCTCATCAAAGGCTCCCACCTTCCTAGAGTATTGGTTCTCAAGTGTTAGAATGCATTAGGATTACCTGAATGGCTTGTTAAAACACAGGGATCTGGATCCTATCTTCAGATATTCCTGATTAAGTAAGGCTGCAGTGGGGCTGAAGAATTTAATATTTTTTTAAGAATTTCCCCAAGTGAGAAGCTGCTGCTCTGGGAGAAAGTTCTAGAACCACTACCCTAGAGCAATCATTCTTGACTTAAACCAGGCAATGACAGGGGAAATGTGTTTCAGAGGGATGTGCTGACATTTTTGTGACACTCCTCGTTATCCTTCTTCGGGCTGCTCTATGCCCCAAGAGACCTACACTAATGGTCCCATCTCACCACGAGGCTGAATTTGGGCTCAGCCAATAAGGAATATGAGCAAGCAATAAGTGGCAGAGAGGAGAGAGATTGGATTACTGATTTCCTTCCCAGTGGAGTTGCTGCCTGCTGGCTGTGTCCACAGCCGAAGTGTCCACTTCTATCTCCTGGCAGATAGTCCCCTCTACAGACCTTTCTGTCTCTGTGTTTCTAGTACCTATATCTTCCTCATGTCCTTCCAGGCTTAGGGAGTTCCAGGACCTCCCTGCTATTAGCCCTGGGAGTTGCACTGTCCTTTATGGCATCCTTATATCCTGACTTCACTTGTATAGTCATTTTATTAAACTCTTCTTAAATGACTCAATTTGAGCCTATAATTTATTTCAGACAAGGAGTGTGGTTGATATAAAAGACGTAACAATTTTTCTTAAAAGACTTGGCTAAAAATGACAGACCTGATTTCCGCTTTATTTTATTAGTTAACTGCAAGTGAGGTCAGGGAATTTGTCTAGCTTTGCTCCCAGAAAAAAAAAAAAAAAATTCTTTTTTTGGTGAACAGTCTTTCCCCACACTTAAATTTGCTATGACCTAGTAGCAAATCAGGTAGCTGGAAACAAGTTTATAACTACTTAAACTTAGAACCTAATTCTGTTTCACATATATACACAGAAATGTTTCTGATACATGCTTGGTAAGTTGAGGGGCAAATATACATTGTTTTATACATAACTTTACCAAGAGATGTCTACTATTTCAGGAAATCTTATCAACAACAGTTATCATTTAAGTCACCATTACAAGACAAGGGAAACCTGGCATTTGACCATTTTATCATGTGTTCTAGTGTAGTCTTGCCTCAGTATTTACGTGTTGAAATAAATATATATTTTATATATATATAATTTTATTTTCTGTTAAAAATATGAAATTCAATTGATTTTTCTTTTAAAATCACATGCACTGAAATTAGAGTACAATATTATAGTTTATAAATAAAAGCATGTGTTATAAAAGAAGGTATTGGGTTTTTAGGACTGAGAACAGTATTTTGTAAAGAGAAACCTTTTGAAAGATTTATAGTCTCGCACCTGTGGGAAACCTTAGGCCTAAACTAGTGAATCATCATAGTTAGCAAATAGAGGAAAGTGGACAGATGTCAGTGATGAACAAGTGACAGTTGGATGGAAGCTACCAGACACTCCAGCCCCAGATGATCTGGAGAATGGTGAGGCTGTTTGCAGAAATTCTTCCATACATGAACACAGTCATTGTTTATGAGTTTCATGACTTTCCCAGCCACTGATAATTGTACCTCAAGTTTGAGTCTTGAGAACAATTGGAGAAAGGCCCAGAGGCAGGGATAAAATCCATTTATTTGTTCATTAAGTAGCACAATTTCAGTAACAACATAGGATATTATTAATACTGCCTGGGGGTATGGCATATTTTCCTTCTTTTTACAATGTGAGTATTAGATTAGAAATTATGATCCAACATGTAAGCAAAATATTAGTCTTTACACCTCCATTGAAATAACATAAAAGAACTGCAACAAAGAGAATAAACACATGCATGAGTGTACATGCAGGCATGCACACACACACACACCCATAACCTGACTGGTAAAGGATGGCATTCACATGTTATTAATACCAAATTTGCATGCTATTTACAGCCTATTGGAGCTTATAAAGCAGTTTCTCCTATATTCCCTCATGTCTTCCTCACCAGAGCCCCCTGGAATAGTTATTTTTATATTTAATTATTTGCCGAAGAACACCATGGAACTCAGAAAGGCTAATTAAATAGCCCAACATTACCAAGTTGGTAAAGTGTGGAGTTAGGAATCAAGATTTAAAATTCAAACATGTATTCTTATACCGTAAGTGATTTTTTCTTGTGCACTGAGCTCTGTGTCAGAAACGTTTGAGGTGATGAAAGGAAGAGGTGACCTTGAATTTGGTTATGAAGGCCAGACCAATTATGTGGAATATGGAAAAATTACTCTCATCTCCAACTGTCTTTCAATGCTTTGTATTTGTTTTTTGACATCACTACATCAATGGAATTGTTTACTCATATTATTATTTTTTGATAATTAGTAGAACAAATTTTCTTTATTTTAACTTGATCTCTGAATTTTTTATTATACAATTTGATATATGTAGATGTAGATACAGTTATCTAGGTTAGTTTTTAGTGTTCATTATAATAGAACTAAAACCACCCCTATACACAGTCTCCCTGGGCAAGGTTAACTATTCCTCTGGCTTCAACTACAGCCTGTAAGCTGCCGACATTTACATTTCTCTCCTGAGCTCAAGACCTCAATGTGCAATTGGTGATTCAACATCTCTTAGATATCTCATGAGCACTTCAGACTCGATGTGTTCAGAGAACTTTTGAATGTCTTCCTTCCAGCCACTTCTCAACATCTATACATACTTCACACAACCTGCAACTTTTCCCTTCTTTTACTCATTATTATGAGTTCTAGTTATCAAATGGATAGAATTTACAGGCTGAGAACAGTAGTCCCATGATCTGGAAACCTGAGATGCATCCTTGCTTGATCCTTTACTCAAATCAACTGCCATTTCCTGTATTAATCATTATAGCTGTTCATATTTAAGGTTCATATTCTCTTAGTCACACCACGTCTACTTTAGTTCAGCTCACCATCATCTGCTAAGTGAACTACCTAGCAAACAAATACAAAGCATTGAAGACAGAACTACCTCAAATCATTCTGATTTTTATGAATTCAGGCTTTGCAGTTTTTGATCCATTAGCCATGTCATAGCCAGAGTGATCAGTCTTAAAAGAAAATCTGATATTACTTCACTGTCCTCACCTCCAGTTACAGGCAGGTACACAGAAAAACGTGCAGGGCAGGGTGTGCCTTGTTTTCTTTTACTCTTTGGCTACTGTATGCTGTGCTCTCTATGCCTAAAAGCCTTTTGCAATCCCAGTTTTCCTTTAGTATACATCCCTGACAAAATCTACTCTTATATCATTGGTTTACAGGCTTTTTCTCTTGCTCATGGGCTTATTATTATGATAGTGTTTTGCTCACACACTTAATTATGTGCATGTCTGTTTGCCTATTTCAGCCACTCATCTCCAGTCAACTTGAAAGCAAGAATTGCATTTTATACGTCACTGGAATCCCAGAAGCTAACAGGGTCTGACACATAAAAGATACTCAGTTAATAGTGATAAAAATAATAAAAGAGTTAATTAATGAATGGATAAATGTGAGTAGGATATAGACAGAGTACATATAGTCAGAAATACAAGTGTCTCACTCCTTCTTGGTTTGGCTGAGCTGGCTGTTCTATAGCAATGCTGTTCATCACACCCCTCAGTGATCTAGCTTGACCGAGAAAACTTTTGCTGGCAGAGACTGAAAGAATCACCACTGTAGGAGTGACATGGAAGGAGAGCTGTTTGCACATGAGTTACATCACTCCTCTAAGACTGTCTCAGACAGACAGACAGACATAAACGAAATACCCCTGCTAGCCTCATGGAGTTTTCATGAGGGGTGAATGAGATGGTGGATTTTACAGGGTGAAAACAACTTAATAAATGTATACTTCGGCAGTGTCAGTACACAAGGCTACTGGTTCAACTTTCTTGATGGAAATCAATTTTGATCATGTGAGTGATAAATGTAATCATACAATTCATTAAGTGTATTCCACCGTATCAGTTCTGGGGAATCAGCTCAATTGTGTAAGACTATGTTTCTACTGAGACAGTTAAACATTGTAGCAATTTATGACTAGCTATTTATGATGTAGCTATTTATGACTTTGATAATTTATGATATGAATATGGACTTAAGAGAATTTCTCTTGCAGTCCCTGTCTCAAAATAAATGTTCAACGACCGCGGCTCATAGCTTTTTATTATCATTTGTTATTTAAAAAATTAACAGAAAAATGCTCAGGCAATGTTTTACAATCATTCAATATTGCAGAAGTATTTTTACTATGCTTTCAAAGGGTAGCTATTTGTTCTCTTTTGCTCTTTGGCTACTGTACACTGTGCTCTCTACACCTACAATATTTTCCTGATAGCAGTGACACAATAAGTAACTGGGGAATTCTTAAATTTGGAGGATTAAAATATAGTATTGTTGTATTTCATTTATCTTCAAGACATAGTTGTAATACCTAGAGAATGTGTGTGCGTGTGTGTGTGTGTGTGTGTGAAAGAATGCAGAAGAGAGAGAGAGTAATTTGAAAGTGTTAATTTCATTGTTGTAGGTTAAACATTTAAGGAAGTTTTCTAGCCAGAAGTGAATGGTGTGGTTGTGGTTTTAGGCTGAGTTTGTAAATTGAACTTTTTTTTTTTTTGAGACAGAGTCTCGCTCTGTGTCCCAGGCTGGAGTGCAGTGGTGCAATCTCGGCTCACTGCAAGCTCTGCCTCCTGGGTTCACGCCATTCTCCTGCCTCAGCCTCCTGAGTAGCTGGGACTACAGGTGCCCGCCACCTCGCCTGGCTAATTTTTAGTAGAGACGGGGTTTCACCGTGGTCTCGATCTCCTGACCTTGTGATCCACCTGCCTCGGCCTCCCAAAGTGCTGGGATTACAGGTGAACTTTTTTCTTTTATTTTTCTTTTGGACTTGGGTTGGTGGACACTTAAGTAAAAGCCAGAACCTAAAATACAGCAGTATGTCAAGCACTGACTTTTCCAAGGCCCTTCAGAAATGGGCACAAGTCCTTGATGTACATACAGGTCATTGTTCTTTTGAGGAAGGAAGATCAGTAACATATTTGCTTCTCAGATTCTTTTTTTACTGTTGCCCTATAAAAACTTTGGACTTAAATTAATACATAGGTGAAGATTTAACATGAGCAATTACCAAAAATTAAATTACAAACTTTATGTGGCCACAGTATTTCTAGGCTGTTTGGGGTCAGCATAATACCCTACTCATGTCAAACTAAAGATCACCTTTGGTTTGGAGGTGTGAAGAATAAACAGTTTCAGAATAAGGTCTTTGGGAAGTCTCCTTTCAACTCATTATGAGACTGTTCTGTTATCTGGCAGCATTCACGTGCCAGGTCAGTACCTCTCAATGAATACCAAGGAAACATGGGATTACCACTATTTGGTATAAAGTAGAAAGAGACCCAGTGGAACAAGAAAATGATGTTAAAGGAGAGGACAATGAGAGGAAATAAAGTCCATATGTCAGCAGTCTCATGGGCCCCAAACAGTTTATTGTTTTTCTCGAAGTACATGCCTGTGCTTCAGGGAGAAAAAATTAATTATATCAAATGCCTGACAAACACATTTTGAAATATAAATCTCTTAGGCGATTGCAACATATTAATAGTGCATTTCTTTTTAAATGTTTGCTTACTTTTTTATTGTGGAAAAAATATTAATACATAACACCCAGGAGAATAATAGAATAATATAAAGTTAATTTATTTTTTATTAAATACAATAAAAATTCTATTTGAATGATCTGTGATTTTTATTCATCTAGGCTATTATTAGAATAATTGATTTACAGTCAAGCACCTGGGTTAAAAAAATTAGTGTCTGCTTTTTAGTGTTCATGTGTAATAGAGACCACTGCCATTTAATGAATTATTTTAATTATCTCAAGCTTGACATTTTACAAGTTCGTAGTCTCTTTCTCATCTACCTTATGTGACTCCACAAAGCAAAATACATTTTGTAAGGAGCTTATTTTAGGAATTGTTTATACAGGGCTACCAGACCAAGCCCTTTGATGGATTCTGAGTCACAACACGGTGGGTTCAGTCAACCAAGATAACGAATTTCTACCAAACCCGTCATATGGTATTACCTTAATTGAGTAGCAGTATCAGCCCCAAAAGAGACAATCTAGTTCTCAGTTAGAAAGCAAGAAAGAAGTCTTATCTGATTCAGCCTTGCTTGGCAAACTTGACTTCCACTTACAGTGACTGCTGACAAACACAGCATTCTGGCATCAGAGAAGAGTGTAAAGTGTAAGAAAAGTATTATTGGATAGAACTTGATTTAAATCCCAGCTCGATCTCTTCCCAGCTGTATGACTACAGTACTTGCATCATTTTTTTCACCTGTGAATTGGCATTAAAAAGTATCAGTTCCTGAGGACTGTTATAAAGACTGAATTTTACACACGTACAAAGAATGTGGCTTCCTTGCAGCCGCAGATAACATGCATGCTTTCTCACTTTCTCCTTTTGACCTCTTAATTTTCTTTGTTTACTCCTTATTCATTGCCAGCATCGAGGAACACACAAAACACTAGTCTGTACACATAACTTGTCTTAGCTTTTGCATCCCTGTATTATTGCACATATAACCTACCTTGGAACTGTTTTACTTGCCCACACCTCCCACTAAACTGTGAACTTCTCAGCAGTGAGAATGACCTCTAATTCCTTGGAATATTATTTCTCGGTTTAAATATTCGCAGTTTGCCACTGCCCCACAAATGTCTCTAAAGCACAGCCTATCTTCAAGAATCTCTTATGAAGAATAGAATACCATTAGTACAATTACTCCTCACTCCCTGGCTAACAAACAGTTGCGAGGTGACAGCTGGCTTGCAACCCTCCGCTCGCTCTTGGGGCCGCGCTTGAGGACCCCTTCAGCCGGCCGCTGCACTGTGGAAGCTCCTCTCTGGGCTGCAGAAGGCCAGAGCCGGCTCCCTCTGCTTGCGGGGAGGTGCGGAGGGAGAGGCGCGGGCAGGAACCGGGGTTACGGGGCTGCGCGAGGCTCTAGCGGGCCAGCACGAGTTCCGGGTGGGCTGGGCTCGCTCGGCGGCCCCCGCACTCGGAGCGCTGCCCCGCGCCACCGGCCCCAGGCAGTGAGGGGCTTAGCACCCGGGCCAGCAGCTGCGGAGGGTGCACCGGATCTCCCAGCAGTGCCGGCCCACCAGCGCTGCCTTCCAATTCTGGCGGGCCTCGGCTGCCTCCCAGGGCAGGCCTCGGGACCTGCACCACGCCATGCCGGAGTCTCCCCTCCTGCCTTAGTCTCCTGAGGAGGCCTGAGCCTCCCCAAGGAGCGCCACACCCTGCTCCGAGCACCAGGTCCCACCAACCACCCAAGGGCTGAGAAGTAATGGGGCAAGGCTGGGGACTGGTGGGCAGCTGCCTCTGTGGCCTGGTGGGGGATCCACTAGGTGAACTTAGAGAACCTTTATGTCTAGCTAAAGGATTGTAAATACACCAATCAGCATCCTGTGTGTAGCTCAAGGTTTGTAAACACACCAATCAGTGCTCTGGGTCTAATTAATCTGCTGAGGACTTGGAGAACTTTTATGTCTAGCTAGCGGATTGTAAACGCACCAATCAGCACCCTGTCAAAACAGACCAATCAGCTCTCTGTAAAAGGAACCAATCAGCTCTCTGTACGATGTACCAATCACGTCTCTGTAAAATGGGCCAATCAGCAGGAAGTGGATGGGGGGGGCAGATAAAGGAATAAAAGCAGGCTGCTGCAGCTAGCAGAAGCTAACAGGTCAGGTCCCTTTGCAGTGTGTGGTACCTTTGTTCTTTGGCTCTTTGTTACAACTTTTACTGCTGGTAAATTTTTGGGTGCATACTGCTTTTATAAGCTGTAAGGCTCACTGCCAAGGTCTGTAGTTTCACTAATGAAGCCAGGGAGAGCACGAACCCACCAGGAGGAACCAACAGACCCACTGCCTTCAAGAGCTGTAACCCTCCACGGGGCACGGTGGCTTACACCTGTAATCCCAGCACTTTGGGAGGCGGAGGCAGGTGGATCACGAGGTCAGGAGATCGAGATCATGCTGGCTAACGCGGTGAAACCCTGTCTCTACTAAAAAAAAAAAAAAAAAAGAAAAAAGAAAGGCGGGCGTGACCGCAGGTGCCTGTAATCCCAGCTACTCCTGAGCAGCTGAGGCTGAGGCAGGAGACTGGCGTGAACCAGGGAGGCGGAGCTTGTAGTGAGCCAAGATGGCGCCGCTGAACTCCAGCCTGGGCGGCAGAGCGAGACTCCCTCTCAAAAAAAAAAAAAAAAAAAGCTGTAACACTCACCAGAAAGGTTTGCAGCTTCCCTCCTGAAGTCAGCAAGACCACAAACCCACCAGAAGGAAGAAGCTGCAGACTCATCTGAATAGCTGAAGGAACAAACTCCGGACACGCCATCTTTAAGAACTGTTAGCACTCACCGCCAGGGTCTGCAGCTTCCTTCTTGAAGTCAGGGAGACCAAGAACCCACCAATTCCGGACACACAGTGTTCTAGTTCCTACATTGGACAATAGGTAAGTGTATGCATTTTGTTATCTGGTGCCAACATTTCCTTCTATTTGACTGCCTATAGGGCATCCAACAGGGCCATGACTTAAACCATGAACTTCCTCCCCTGTTTCTGTAGATAGCATCTGTTAGGCATTCTTGCACTGCTGTGAAGAAATGCCTGAGGCTGGGTCAAAGAAAAGAGGTTCAATGGGCTCATTGTTCTGCTGGCTGTACAGAAAGCATAGTTATTTTTGCTTGTGGGGAGGCCTCAGGGAGCTTAAAATCATGGCAGAAGGTGAATGGGAAGTAGGAACATCTACATGATCTGGAGCAGGAGGAACAGAGAGGCAGAAGGTGACACACAGTTTTAAACCACCAGATCTCAGAGAATTTACTATTGTGACAAGAGCACCAAGCAGGATGGTGTTTGAGCCTTGAGAAACGGCCCCCATGATCCTATCATCTCCCATTAGGTCCCACCTCCAGCATTGGATATTACAATTGAACATGATATTGGGGCGGGGGGGGGGCATAGATTCAAACCATATCAGCACCGTTAACTGTAGAAGCTTAAAACTTTTCATTTGATCTGTTTTTTCACAATGGCTGATGGCAATGGGTCTGAAGACCCTGTAAATGAGCCAACTCGGTGTGATAATGCAGTTTCTTCACTTCTTATGGCATCACACTTCACACTTCAACCAATCAACACCTTCACCCACTACCCATCCAAATTCCTTGAAGTCCGGGACCCAAACTGGGGATGCAAATTTGAGGTTTCCTTCTGTCTCTTTTTGACAGCTCTGATTAAAACTTTCTCTACCGCAACCCTCAGTGTTTTAGTGTATCAATTTGTTGCACATCAGGCAATGGACCTATTATGGTTACACCTCTATAACCTGATCTTGGAGTGGGATCCTACCGCTTATGACTTATCCAGTTAATCACAGAGACCGATACTGTTACAGTATGGGAGGGGACCAAGCAAGGCTGTGGAGATCCAGAGGTGGGCATCATCTTGAAGGCTGTCATCTTTCTCATTGGTCTTATACCTTTACTCTTTTTCTGTCATTGAGTGCAGTATTTTCTTACACATGAGATCTCTCTCAATGCAAGACCCTTGATAGCTTATGTATTTTTTTTTTTCACCTTATACATTTCGTGTCTACAATGGTGTGGAATAAATATTGGATTAATAAAATGAAATCCATGTTTCATGAAAGTAATAAAAAAAACTAGCTTCTTAAGTAAGGACACTGGGATGTATAGGTTTAACTCGAAATATCAAAGGGAAAATCATATTTTAAAAAATGCAGAGGCTTTTACATAAATTCATAAGGACATTTGGGGAGGAAGTCTTGTCTTTATTTTTCTGGCTTATAAAAGAAAGGTGCTAATTTAAATTACAGATTCAATTCTAGCTGTAAATTACCAGGTGAAATGAAACTCTCCATCCCTTCACCAAAACATCCAGCAGCCACCTACATTCAAAAGTACATGCAAATTAAAGAGAAGATGCAAACAGAAACCCTATTTTACACAAATTATAGTCACTTAACAAATCATCCTTGAGTTATCATGTAGGCAGAGGCTGAGCACAGGGATGATTGCATCTTTCAATCTGAATTTTTCTTTTTTTACAGCACTCTTTTCCTGTTTTTTAACAAGTTCCTGAAAATAATCCTATTATTTTTACCTTTTTCGTAACTCCACAAGACCTAATTCAATATCCTCTACATAAAACTATCCTTTACAGTCATTTTTCAGAAAAAGAATGACATTTAGTCAAATAATTTGTACTGTCACATTGGGCAGATTATGAATCCTCTCCAAGTTTCAGTTCCTTAGTTTGTAAAATAAGAATATAGATTTTTATTATATTAAATTTTTATATTGAAATTAATAAATATGTGAAACTCTGAACTACAGATATCTACCACAAAGCCTTGCTTTCCGTGGCAAGTTCTCAGTAAAGGTTTACTGAACTCAAAGTGTTTCTAAACAAAAGCTTGCTTAATTGGTAAGAAATAAATACAGTACGTGTTTAAAAGATACTTCCAACAGACTGACTAATGTCCGTGTTTTATCTTTTTCTTTGTTTTTGTTTTTATTTTTTACTTTTAATAATGATGTATCTGTAGATTAACAGAAGAAATGGCATTCACATGTGTCAGTGTGCCCCGGGGTGAATTAAAGGGTGATTACCACGCAGTGGGGTACAGATGGTTCTATACTCTTTCATTCTTTCTTCCTGCAATATGAGGTCAGTTAATGAAAACTCAAAAAATAGACCACCAGTAATTGTTTTCTTCTGTGGTGGTCTGGACCTTAGGAGATAAAGGAACTCCTTAGGGAGTAACTTCATCCTGTGCTGTGAGAGGCAGAGAATTGAGAGACAAGAGGTGGGAGTAGTCAGAGCTTGAGGCTGCTCCTTCAGTTCAGTCTGTGAAAGCATCATATTTTGGGGTATTGGTTTCTGAGCCTTTATACTAGTATAATAATAGCAATTATTTCTTATAATTATGTCTTGGGAAGTTTGTTAACTGTTCTACTAAATATCTCATTATCTAGACCTCACAATGCATCATAATTTTGATTTAAAAAGTTAGATCTCTGATTATTACCTAAGTGTTTCTGTTCCTCTCAGCCAGCTTCATTTGTCAAATTGTTGTAGGGTTTGTGCATATGTATTTGTGTATGTTTAAGGGGGTTTTGTGGTAAGAGCTGGGAGAACGTGTTTCTCCCCAACAGATGTAAAATTTGTTCTGAAGAACATAATCTCTTCTGTAGCTCAGATCTTGAAATGAGCCTATTCAAATGAAACATGAGTCCAACTCTTCATTTTATTAAAATGGATGATCTCTTGTTTGTTTTTCATATGGGAATACTTGATTTGTTAACTATTTCTACATAAACAAGTCCTGTTTAAAATTTTAGTTTTAAGCCAAATCAAATTAAGGTTTTAATAAATTCTAGAAAATCTCCTGGTAAAATAGTGGTAAACATATGCATTCAAGTGAATAATGATCCACATGCCTGCTAAGAAACCTGAGAATTAATTGGATTTTATACTCAGTCGTGATAAATCCCTTGAGTTCTGCAGGCAGTGGTCAAAGATACATTTGCTTTTATCATGCAAGATAATGGGATTATCAGGTAGTCTAAGTGTTTAATCTTTATTGATAAAGTGAGATGAATACTCAGGAAATACACTAGGTGGGTTTAAATTGCTAAAGGGAGGGGAAAAAAAAGAGGAAAAGCCTGAAGTGTTAGATTGCCTGTCAGGGAAACAGAATTAACTGTAAGTACATTTGCATAGTTGAAAAGAATTTCTCTCCATGGTTGCAAGGTGTAATTTTAAAGCTGTCTAATGCACATAATTGACATGTATAATGAGCTACTTAATTTGTGTTCTTTCGTTTCTACTCTTTGATTAGAATATGATGTATTGCTGTTTTTGTTCTTCCGCACACATTAATTTAGTTATAAAAAGTGATGAAGTTAATAATTTCTTTGATTTTTAATGAGAGAAATGAATGTACTGCTGTTTTGACTTATATTTTTCTTTAGTATTATTTTTATTTCCCACTTCAAACTGTGTATATTCAACTAGAAGATTTGCTGGAGGGATAGCTTCAAGCACTGACTTCTGTGCGTTGAGTTTGCTGAAATATTGTATGTTTTTAACAAATGCAGTTTTTCATCCTTGATAATTTTTTTATATAATTAATGGCTGGCACAAAATATGTTATTGCGTATCAAAATAAGGTTAACTCTTTAAAAAAGCCAACTTTCAAAACGCATTTAAAATTAACTATTCGATAAAGTAAAATAGGCACACTTAACATAAAAAGACATTGCTGATTGTTGAAGTCTTGGCTAAATCTATAATGAAAAATCTGCAAGGCAGATATTTATTTTTCAGTTGATGCCATTCGGGCTCAGAATGGTGAGTTTCTCTGCTCAGGGTCACACAACTTATACCTTGTAGAGCTGGGAATGAAGCCAGGTACAATGCTCTTACCTCTCAGAATACTCCGGTGATTACAGAATTCTAAATACTCTGCCAAAATACTGCCTCTGATGGCTTCTTCAGATCAAGCCTCTTTGAATTGCATATACAATCTTGTTACTATAGTCCACTTTATACGTACACCAAACAACAAACTTTGTTTGATGATAAACTTGAGTGTCGCAAAGATACAAGGTCATATACACACATAGGGTTACACCTTTTTTCAATAGACGTTTCGCAGTCAGACATCACCAGATTCCTCAATAGTGATACAGGATTCTAGTGGAGCAACATCTCCAAAAGCTTAAGAAAATATTGAGTGTAGAATTCTACCCTTGGCCAAATTCTTAATCTTGAAGAGAGATTACATGTATTTTTAAACATACAAGGTCTAAAAAATTATGAATATGGATGGGGTTCAGAAAATGCTACCTCCAGTTTATCATCATTAGATCATACCCTTTTGTCTTCCAATCATATTTCTCTGTTACTGCCCACTCTTATCAAACCTAAGTATATAAATACAGACTTACCCATTTCTTTGGTTCTTCATTTCCTTATAAAGTGTCCCATGTCACACAAAACTTAAATAAAGTGTTATGATTTTTCTCTTGTTAATCCACATTTTGTTATAAGGGCTTCAGCCATGATGGGAAGGAAAGGTATTTCTTTTCCCTGATAATACCAATCTCTGTCTTAAAAAATACAAGAAATTTTGCCTTAGTACAGCAAAGTAAAGTTTTTCGAGTAGTGGATATGGGATCTAGGAAAGAAAAGATCCTGGACAGAGAAGTGGCAAAGGAATTTGAAACACTGTGTAGGACATCTGGAGTCCAGTTGTCCCAATGGAATGGGGAGGATCTTGGAAATGTGTTATGGAACTAATAGGTGATTTTCTCATTTCAGCATCTGGAAAATATGTATAGGATTTTAAAGGTCTAGTGTAGCTAGGAGAGAAAAAAATAATGACAGATACTAGTCAAATACAATTTTTAAGTAAGTGTTTAGTTTTCTTGTTTATTTAATACTCTTAGGTTCAGGGAGCATGTGTACAGGTTTGTTACATGGGTCAATTATGTATCACTGAGGCTTGATGTATGCACAATCCCATCACCTACGTAGTGAGCACAGTACTCAGTAAGTGGCCTTCCAGCCTGTGCCCCCTTCCTACAATCAACCCACAAGCAGTTTCCAGCATCTCTTGTTCTTATCTTTGTGCCCATGTGTATTCGGCATTTAGCTTCCAGTTAGAATATGTGATATTTGATTTTCTGTTCCTGCATTAGTTCATTAAAAATAATGGGCTCCAGTTGTGTTCACATTGCTATAAAGGACATGATTTGATTCTTTTTATGGCTATGTAGTATTCCATAGTGTAATATGTACATTTTCTTTATCCAGTCTACCACTGATGCATATCTTGGTTGATTCCATGCCTTTGCCGTTGTGAATAGCAGTGCAGTGAACATACACACGCATGTACCTTTGTGGTAGAATAATTTATTTTCTTTTGGGTATATACCCAATAATGAGATTCCTGGGTTGGAAGGTATTTTTGTTTTAAGAGCTTTGAGAAATCTCCAGTGTCTTTCCACAGAGGCTGAAATAATTTACATACCCACCAATGGTGTATAAGTTGGTCCCTTTTCTCTGCAATCTCACGAGTGTCTGTTTTTTGACTTTTCGTAGTAGCCATTCTGACTGATGTGAGATGGTATCGCGTTGTGCTTCTGATTTGCATTTCTCTAATGATCAATGATGATGACATTTCTTCATATATTTGTTGGACTCATGTATGTCTTCTTTT
This sequence comes from Colobus angolensis palliatus, assembly GCF_000951035.1. Lineage (NCBI taxonomy): Eukaryota > Metazoa > Chordata > Mammalia > Primates > Cercopithecidae > Colobus > Colobus angolensis. The sequence goes on along the minus strand of NW_012115155.1, from coordinate 7,825,947 downwards.
GAGAAGCATCTCTTCATACACTTTGCCCATTTTTTAATGGGGTTCTTTGTGACTTGCTGTTTTAAGTTCTTTATAGATTCTGGATGTTAGACCTTCGTTGGAGGCATAGTTTGTAAATCACTTCTTCCATTCTGTAGGTTATCTGTTTTCTCTGTTAGCTTATTTTGCTGTGCAGAAGTTCTTCAATTAGGTCCCACATATCAACTTTGTTTTTGCTGCAATTACTTTTGGGGACTTAGTCATAAATTATTTGCCAAGGCTGAAGTCCAAAATGATTTCCTAGGATTTCTTCTTGAATTTTTATTGTCTTCGGTCTTACATGTAAATCTTTCATCCATCTTGAGTCAATTTTTATATATGGTGAAAGGATAGGGTTTAGTTTTAATCTTTGGCATATAGTTAGCCAGTTATCTCAGCATCATTTATTGAATAGGGGGTCCTCTTTGTGTTGTTATTTTCAGGTTTGTTGACAATCAGATGGCTGTAAGGGTGTAGCTTTATTTCTGGGTTCTCTGTTCTTTTCCATTGATCTGTATGTCTGTTTTGGTAGAGTACCATGCTTTTTTTGTTACTGTAACCTTGTAGTGTAGTTTGAAGCCAGATAGCGCAATGCCTCTGGCTCTGTTTTTGCCTAGGTTTGATTTGGTGATTGGATCTCCTTTTTGGTTCTATATGAATTTTGAAATTTTTTTTTAAATTCTGTGAAAAATGACATTGGTAACTTCACAGGAGTGGCACTGAATCTATAAATTGCTTTGGGCGGTTTGGCCGGCAATGTCGTTTGGCTTTGTGTTCCCACCCAAACCTGATGTTAAATTGTAATCCATATTGTTGGAGATGGGGCCTAGTGGGTGGTGACTGAATCGTGGGAGGGGTTTCTAAGGGCTTAGACCCATCCCCCTAGTGCTTTCTCATGATAGAGTTCTCTCGAGATCTGGTTGTTTAAAAGTGTGTGGCACCTTCCCTTTCACTTTCTCTCTCTTCCTCCTTTTCCAGCCATGTAAGATGGTGAAGATCCCCTTCACCTTTTGCCATGATTTTAAGTTTCCTGAGGCCTCCTCAGCCATGCTTCCCTATACAGCCTGCAGAACTGTGAGTCAGTCAGACCTAATTTCTGTATGAATTATCCAGTCTCATGTCGTTCTTTATAGTAATGTAAGAATGCACTAGTACAGCCACTTTAACAATATAGATTCTTCCTATGTATGAGAATGGAATTTTTATTTCATTTGTTTGTGTTGCCTCTAATTTCTTTCAGCACGTTTTTGTAATTCTTAGCATAGGGGTAATTCACTTCCTTGCTAAACTGTATTCCTAAGTATTTTATTCTTTTTGTGTTTACTGTAAATGAGACTGTGTTTCTATTTGGCTCTGGGTTTGACAATTACTGATGTATGGAAATGCTACTAATTTTTGTACATTGATTTTGTATACTGAAATTTTACTGAATTTGTTTTAGAAGCCTTCTTGTGGAGTCTCTGAAGTTCTGCAGGTATAGAATCATATCATCAGCAGAGAGAGTTTGATTTCTTCTCTTCCTGTTTTGATGCTTTTTATTTCTTTGTCTTGCCTAATTGCTCTGACTAGGACTTCCAGGGCTGTGCTGAATAGCAGTGGTTAGAATGGAAATCCTTATCTTGTTCCAGTTCTCAATGGGAATGCTTCCAGATTTCACCCTTTCAGCATGATGTTGATAGTGGTCCTGTCATAAATGGCTCTTATGATTTTGAGGTATGTTCCTTTGATCGCTAATTTGTTGAGGGTTTTTAACATGAAAAGATGTTAAATTTTATCAAAGGCCTTTTCTGTGTCTATTGAGATGATAATGTGTTTTTGTTGTTAATTCTGTTTATGCGATGAGTCACATTTATTGATTTGCATGTGGTAAACAAATCTTGTATCCCAGAAATAAGGCCTACTTGACTGTGGCAAATAATATTTTTGGTATGCTGATAGATTTAGTTTGCCTGTATTTTGTAGAGGATTTTTGTGTCCATATTCATCAGGGATATTGGCCTCAAGTTTTCTTTTCTTCATTGTGTCTCTGGAAGTCTTTGGTATCAGAATGATGATGGCTACGTAGAATGAGTTAGGACTACATCCCCTTTGATTTTTTGAAATAATTTCAGTAGGATTGGTACTTGCTCTTCTTCGTATGTCTGGTAGGGCTTTTTTTTTTTTTCTTTTTGGTTTGTAGGCTGTTATTTCTGATTCAATTTCAGAATTTATTATTGATATTTTCAGGATTTTAATTTCCTTGTGGTCCATCCTTGAGAGGCTGTATATTTCCAGGAATTTATCAATTTCTTCTAGGTTTTGTAGTTTGTATGCATAGATGTATCCATAATAGTCCCTGAGGATTTGTTGGATTTATTGTACTACTGTGGGGTAGTTGTAATGTCACCTTTTTCCTTTTTGGTTGTGTTTATTTGGATTTTTTAAAAAATTAATCTAGTTAGTAGTTTATCAATCTTGTTTAATCTCTTTAAGAACCACCTTTTGGTTTCTTTAATCTTCTGTATTGATTTTTGCATCTCAATTGTGTTCAGTTTAGCTCTGATTTTGGTTATTTCTTTTCTTCTGCTAGCTTTGGGTTTGGTTTGCTCTTGTTTTTCTAATTCCTCTAGTTGCAACATTAAGTTGTTAATTTGAAATCTCTGACTTCTTGATGTAGGTTTTTAGTGCCATAAACTTCTCTCTTACCTTGTTTTAGTATTTTCCAAAGATTCTGATATGTTGTGTGTCTCTTTTCATTAGTTTCAAATCATTTTTTTTACTTCTGCTTTAATTTTGTTTTTTACCCCCAAATTATTCAGGAGACAGTTGTTTAACTTCCATGTAATTTTATGGTTTTGATTGCTCTTTTTGATACTTATTTCTATTTTTATTGCATTGTGGTCCAAAAATGTTTGTTATGGTTTATATATTTTTGAATTTGTCAAGACTTGCTTTATGGCCAAGCATGCGATCAGTCTTAGAGTATGTGCTGTGTGCAGATGAGAAGACTATACATTGTTGTTGTTGGGTGGAGTGTTCTGTAGATGTCTATTAGGTTCAGTTGTTTAAGTATCGAGTATAACTCCAGAATATCTTTGTTAGTTTTCTACTTTGAGAATCTGCCTAATGCTGTCAGTGGGGCGTTAAATCCCCCAGTGTCATTATGTGGTCATCTAAATCTCTTCGTATATCTCTAAAGTCTTGTTTTATAAACCTGGGTACTTCAATGTTGGGTGTATATATCTTTAGGATGGTTAAGTCTTCCTTTTGGATTGAGCCTTTTATCACTACATCATGCCCTTCTTGGTCCTTTTTGATCATTGTTGGTTTAAAGTCTGTTTTATCTGATATAGGAATAGTTACCCATGCTCTTTTTGGCTTTCCATTTTCCTTATAGATCTTTCCCGTCCCTTTACTTTGAGCCTACGGGTGTCATTACTTGTGAGAAAGATCTCTGAAGACAGCAAGCAGTGGGTCTTGTATCTTAAGTGCGGAACTTAACGCACATATATTCAGTGTCAATATTGATATGTGAAAATTTAATCCTGTTATCATGTTGTTAGCTGGTTATTACGTAGACTTGATTATATAATTGGTTAATAGTGTCAGTAGGGTATGTACTTAAGTGACATTTTGTGGTGGCATATATCATTTTTTTCGTCCCATGGTTAGGACTCCCTTTAGGAGCTCTTGTAAGGCAGGTCTGATGGTAAAGAATATTCCCCAGCATTAGATTGTCTATAAAGGATTCCCTTTCTCCTTCACTTAAGAAGCTTGGTATGGCAAGATATGAAATTCTTGGTTGGAATTTATTTTCTTTAAAAATACTGAGACTGAATGTGGTGGCTCATGCCTGTAATACCAGCACTTTGGGAGGCTGAGGTGGGAGGATCACTTGAGGTCAGGAGTTTGAGAGCAGCCTGGCCAACATGGTGAAACCGCATCTCTACTAAAAATACAAAATCAGTTGGGCATAGTGGCATGTGCCTTTAAGCCCAGCTACTTGGGAGGCTGAGGCAGGAGAATCACTTGAACTAAGAGGCAGGGGTTGCAGTCAGATTGTGCCACTGCACTCCAGCCTGGGCAACAAACTGAGACACTGTCTCAACAACAAAAAATACTGAAAAAAATTTCCTAATCTCTTCTTTCTTGTAAGGTTTTGCTGAAGGTCCGCTTAGCCTGATGGAGTTCATTTTGTAAGTTACGTCTCCTTTTTCTTTAGCTGCTTTTAAGACTGTTTGCTTTCATGTTGACCTTGGAGAATCTGATCACTCTGTCTGGGGAATGATCACTTTGCATATTATTCCACAGGGGTTCGTTTTCTGTATTTCCTGAATTTGCATGTTGACCTCTCTAGAGAGATTGGGAAAATTTTCATGGAGTATATCCTGAAATATGTTTTTCAAGTTGTGTGTTTTCTCTCCGTTTCTGGAATGTCAATTGGTTGGTTGTAGATTTGGTTTCTTTATATAATCCCGTATTTCTTGGGATATTTAATTCACTTTTTAAAATTATTTTCTTTTTTTTGGTCTCTGTGTTGCTTCAAAGTGGTTGTCTTCATGCTATGAGATTCATTCCTCAGCTTGGTCTATTCTGTTGTTAATACTTCCAATTGTATCTTTAGCTTCTTGTGGTATAGTTTTCATTTCTAGAAGTTCAGTTTGTATTTTTCTTAAAATGATTATATTGTCTTTCAACTCTTCGTTTGTTTTACTGTTTTCCTTGGATTGGGATTAATCCTTCTCTTTTATCTTGAGTTTCCTTGCCATCCAGATTCTGAATTCTATGTTTGACATTTCACCATTTCAATCTGGTTAGAATCCATTGCTGAGGAGTCAGTGGAATCATTTGGAGGTAAGAAGACGCTCTGGCTTTTAGAGTTGCCAGAGTTCTTGCACAGGTTCTTTCTCATCTGTGAGAGCTGATGTTCCTTTAGCCTTTGAAGTTGCTGTACTTTGGATGGGGCTTTTTATTTTTATGATCTTCATTGCCTTTGAGGGTTTGATTGTGGTGCAAGTTCAGTATAGTTTAATGGTTTGGTTTCTTGATACTTTCAGGAGTCAAGACTCAGCTCCACACTTTTTGGGTTATGCGTTCTAATCCTGATGGTCTGGGACTGAGTCAGTGGCTTTGTCTTCTGCTTCCTCAAACTCAAGCCCCAGCTGGGCTGGAGGCCCTGAGGTGATTCCAGACCATTAGCAACAACACTCTGTAGGTGACAGTGGGAGTACCACTGGTAGGGGGCTTTCCAGTAGGGATGTGTTGTGGTATGGCTGGTGAATGTTTATTAATGTCAAACAAGAATTTAGACATGTCTATAAGAAAGCAATGTTTATTAACATAATTTCTGACTAAGCCAGACATTACATATAAATTACAAATCATAAAATAAAAACTGTGACAACTTAACAAAAAATATTGACGTGTTACACATGGGAGAGTAAAATATAAAGATGGTTCAATAAGAGAGATAAGTCTCAATTACTATATTAAGTCATGTCTAACACTGTTAAGCCAAAAAATAACTTTCTTTTTTATCATCATATTTAGCTACACTACAGCTTTTGCCTGAAAATAGGATTTAATTTTGAATGTGGTCACCTTTGATAGAACTATGGAATAGGAAGGGATTGAGAAAAATATTTGCTCTTTTTTATTTTGAATATTTAGACCTATTTGATTTTTAAATTTACACATTTATTTTCTCATTACGTAAAATAAATTTAGTTAAAAATATGATTAGTGTACGACCCATAGTAATGGCTTTACCCTTCACAATAACACTTGCCAGAGATATATTTTATTGTCCCAGTTACAGACTTAGATTTATCTAAGTGCGAGAGCACAAACGGAATTTTTCACTCACCTGAGATGGCCGCATCAGATAGAAACACGGGGCTGGCGCTCTGTCTCCTTTATATATGTACCAAGACCAGGCCTAAATTCAGTTTTCTACCCATTACATTTCTGGTGACAAAACTTGCATCTGTGTTTCAAATAAAATTGGAACAAAACAAAATTACAATTACTTTTTTTATTTGGTATTATTTCAAAGAAGATCATCATCTTTGAATTTGAATAACTCAACCTTGAAGAAATGGAAAGGCTAGAAAGCTCAGATATAAAGGGCACCTACTGTGTGCTGGGCCTTAATATAAATCTTTTACATGCAGTTTCTTCTGCAGTCCTCATTAGAAATGTCTTTGCGATTTCCTTAACAGAAGATCTCACTGTCTCCAGGGCCTAGGTTCTTAATCAGTGAGCAAGACTGCTTGACTGCATCCTCCCCACAAAGTAGAAGGCACAGGAGTTAGGTTCCCTTTTTTCCCACTCTTGAAGAAAAAATACGAAACTAAATAGAAGCTGTTAAAATCTGCTATGGGTTATTTTAAGACTGTTTCTCCAACTCTCCAGTCACACTGACATCACTACCTTGTTTGATTTAGCAATTAAATCGAATTCCACTGCCATATTTAAATATCATGCATGTAGTGTGTGTGCGTCTGAGAAGCAGTTTGGTCTAGTGATGTTGCTAATTAGAAAGTATCACCAATGTTTTATACTTACTCACGATGTGGTCTAAAGAGTCTTTCCAAAAATTTCATTTGACCCATTTTAACTTTGACCTTGTAAACTGCATTCTCTCCTGTTTACCTGTCCTTTGCAATAGACGAAATGCTTCAAAGCATCTCATTTTGCACGTTACTTAAAAATATATCCCAAACAGGCACTCATTAGGTTTTGGCATTCCTGTACTCACTTTAATTATATCTAATTTTTCCCTCTACACAGACAAATATTAAAGAAAGGAAAATAGATATTATAATCTTGGGGAAGATGCTTTCTAAAGACTCAGCAATCTCTCTCTTTCCATGGAGTAGTTTGTAATTATAATCATTCAGAGTGTTTAAAGTAGACTGTGGAATTCAAAGAAAGTGTGCACAGAAAGTCTTCATTAATTGCATTTTTTGGTGGCTGTTTTTTTTTTTTTTTAAAAGATACATACACACCCACAGTCTTCCTCTCTCTCTTTCTCTCTCTCTCTCTCTCACACACACACATTCACACACACACGCACATACACATATCACAATACATACACATATACACAGTCACACACACTGGCTTTCCAGGAAGGAACTGTTAAAAATGTCTCATTGTCAGTGGACTTCTAAAGTCAGTAGTCAGCAAATCAGTTCAGATTTTTTTACTGAAGAGAATGGAGAAAATGTTAGCATCTGCTGGAACACCTGCATGAATAGATAGGGCTCACACATTATCCCAGATTTGTAAGGATTTTGTATCCCTAGGATGAGTCAAACGTTGGCCTTTCCTCTAAGGGCTTTGTTCTGACACAGAACAAACCTCAGCCTGTGGTTAACAGTTGAGATAGCACACATTTTGTTAAACAAATGGAAAGATCAAACAGTTATGAGAGCAATAACCAAAATTTTCCTTACTTTAACAGCTTTCTCAAGTGTGGAAGAACTTTAAATCCTTTCACAGTTCAGCAGGAAAGACCTCTGATGTCTTTGAAAAACATCAGGCCTGAAACCATGCTGGGGAACTTTTTCAGCTCAGCACTAAAATGTACTTTCTGCTCACGTGGAAGGAGGGAAAACCTAGCACATGCATTTATTTCTCTAGCAACACTCAGCACCTAAGACTGTGCGCTCAGACCAGTCTACAAATTTGAATGGGACATGTATGCTCCTTTTTTCTTTTTTTTCTTTTTGAGATGGAATTTCGCTCTTGTCACCCAAGCTGGAGTGCAATGCCACCATCTCAATTCTCTGCAACCTCTGCCTCCTGGGTTCAGGTGATTCTCCTGCCTCAGCCTCCCGAGTAGCTGGGATTATAGGCGCCTGCCACCACGCCAAGCTAATTTTTGTATTTTTACTAGAGACAGGGTTTCTTCATGTTGGCCAGGCTGGTCTAAAATTCCTGACCTCAGGTGATCTTTCTGTTTCGGTCTTCCACAAGTGCTAGGATTACAGGTGTGAGCCACGGCACCTGGACTCGTTTTGTATTTTTAATTATTTTCATAATGGCCATTACTCAGTGTTTTGATAGTTTTCCTAATGGTCTAATACTCGCTTAATTCCCATCTACCTATCTCCTCTCATCCCCCAAGTGCACTCTAAATTCTACTTATATTGTAACTACTTCTCTTTGTTGACATTATTATGTTACATATATGATCAAGAAGGAAAAGAGTCTTCCAACATGATGGATCATCACTTCTTGTCAAGAATCTTGAATTATGTTTGTGCTGTTAAAATGTAGTTTGCTTTAGGAAATAGGATGGGAGAGAATAAAGGAAATCAGATTAAGGGTGTCACACTTCCAGTTGCCTTCAGCTGTTTATACCTCAGTGTGTGCCTAATGGGTAGGAGCACTGATTAGAAGGGGCTGCAATGTGACAGAGTAAAATATTGTCAGACTGAGTATTCATTCTACAAAATACATGTTGGAGAGTTTTAAAAGGTATCATCTTGTGTTTAACATGTTAACAGTGTCTTCTATATTTGTTGAAATTTAATGAAGGAAATTAGTAGCAGAACATACGTTCTATGAGATAATGTGAAGACGGGAAGGCTGGAAAGATTCCACATTTTTATAGCCATAACCCGAAGCGGTCCGAGAATATGATGATGGTCAAATGATGGCAGATGCTGTTGGTGCCACCCATATACCTTCATCCACCTTACTGTGCCCACACATGCCAGCCTGCCTTCCAGCAGTCATCATCTATATCTTGTTTAGAAGCTTTTCCTGAGGGTGGCTGCTAAATCCTGTGTTCCTGAGTAAATGTCCTTCTGGTGGAAGCTCTTAATGATAGATGTGGGCACATAAATACTCCTGTCGTCTTGTCCCTTAGCAAAGTCTGTATCCACAGGACCTCCCAGAGTTTTCCTGTAGGATTAAGCATCAGTCACCCCTTGAAGTCTCCTATTATTGTCTCTCTTTTTGGTGTCACCTACTCTCTTCTGGTATCTAGGTTTTCTAAATAATTATATGCACTCAATTTTTATTTCTGAGTGTAGTGACGGGCCTCCCTGGCTGAGCATGAGGGGAACAGGGAGAGGAAATCCAGCAACACAAGATTTCTTGTCTGAGACCAGATCTAGAAAATACCTTCCCTATTAGCTGGGTGCTGTGGTTTACGCCTGTAATCTTTGGGAGGCCGAGGCACGTGGATCACCTGAGGTCAGGAGTTCAATCAGCCTGGCCAACGTGACGAAACCCCATCTCTACTGAAAATACAAAAGTAGTCAGGCTTGGTGGCATGCATCTGTAATCCCAGCTACTCGGGAGGCTGAGGCAGTAGAATCACTTGAACCTGGGAGCCAGAGGTTGCAGTGAGCCAAGATTACGCCAGTGCACTCCAGCCTGAGTGACAGAGTGAGAGAATAGATAAAAATATATATATATCAAATCTCAAAAAATATAAATGGAAAGATCACTGTGTTATACATTGCCTATTATATATATATAATATTCATATTTTGTATATATATATTTCCTATTTTTTAAATATATAAAATAGGAAATATATAATAACATATATTGTTATTATAGGAATAGGGGACATGCTTGTCATGCCATTGTCAATAAAATGATGGAGACTATAGAAAAAGAGGGAGTGGGAATCATAAAATGATGTTGTCAACTTGAGAGTCAAGGATCTGGGTTTGTGATTGAGGGGGTTTAAGGAGAGGACAAAGAGTGTGGAGGAGCCTGGAGTGGACTAGAGAGATAAAAGACAACCCTTCTCCAAAGAAACTGGCCTCAGACTTTTGTAGGATTGAGGAAATACATCCACCTTGACCCAACAGGAGGACACATGAGGACAGGTGAGAACAGTTGGCTGCACAACCAAGCCTGGGAGAGTGGAGATCTTCTGAAGATGACAAGGTCCGAGATGAGTGAGAAGAGTTAAACAGGAATATCCCCTTGGAGAAGAGCTGGGAGGCAGCAAAGGAGTAGAAAGTTGGGTTATGTTTATTTGTAGCTTTTCTGATCTAAGGATTAGAATTTCAGAGATACTTTAGGCAGCTGTAAGTAGTTTAATCTGACTTGAGGGTAGGTGTTGGTGGAGGTGTCACCAAGAGATGACAGTGAAAAGTTAGAATGCTCGAAATCATGAAGAGCCCTGCATAGCTCCTTTGGGCCAAAGGGGAGAGAAGGAAACTGAAAGAAGAGTGAAAAGGGGGAGAAGCAGAGTTTCTGAAGGCAGCCTCGGGACAAGAAGGAGGACGTTAAAGAGGGTGGCGCAGTATAGGGTGAAGACGTTCGTACACATTTTTCACTACATCCTAGCACTGATGTTGTGTTGTTGATTTTCAAAAATGTGTATTTCATTTTTCACCCTTAATAGATTGAATTTTGATGTGCATGACTTGACTATTTCCCATGCTCTAAATAAAAGTGAAATGGTTGAATAAATCTGCCGTCTTAGCATCCTCCAAAATTCAGAACCACATATTTTTCTTCTTTCATCCCCATCTCCAAAGGCAGTATTGTCCTCATTTTTTAAGCACCTGCAGTCTTTTGCTAGTTTAGTCTTTAAATTGTAAGCTTTTTAGTTCTGATATTTTGTATACATTTATTTGATAGCATGTATTTTATTTGCTGCAAAGAGCCACAGGCATTCATGTAGCTATAAAAGTAATAACACTTAAAATAATAATAATTTTATATTGAGTCGCTTGAGTTACATAGTTTTTCTGGCATGGAAGTGTTTCGGTAATGCTCGGTGACTGCTGTACCCATGAGATCTTCATGAAAATGAGACACAAAAATGTGTATTTATGGAGCCATACCATTGAACATATTTTCAGCAGAGTACTTCTCTTTCTTTTAAAGAGAGCCTGAGTTTTCAAAAATGACTACAGACTGTGTGACATTCCCCAGTCTATGAAATACTGCACTGTGCATTAGCAATTTCTTTGTAATAATGGGGGTACATATTTTGGAAAAAAAAGTGCAATAGAGGATTGAATTCTGCTATGTGGATTCAGTGCTTTGGCTATACTATTCTCCAAATATGGACAATTCTTTGTACCACTGTGATTTTTGAAGTTGTTGGCATGTAGTTGAAATAACCCAAAACAGGAAAGGCTATATGTATATATGTCCTTATCTGTGCATGGGTCTACAATATTTAAATTATTATTGTTTTGTATTTTTTGTGATGGAGTTTCACTCTTGTTGCCCAGGCTGGAGTTCAGTGGTGTGATCTCGGCTCACTGCAACCTCCGCCTCCCAGGTTCAAGCGATTCTCCTGCCTCAGCCTCCCAAGTAGCTGGGATTACAGGCATGTACCAGCATGCCTGGCTATTTCTATATTTCTAGTAGAGACAGGGTTTCTCCATGTTGATCAGACTAGTCTCGAATTCCAGACCTCAGGTGATCCGCCTGCCTCAGCCTCCCAAAGTCCTGGGATTACAGGCGAGAGCCACCACACCCAGCCTATTTAAATTGTTTTAATACCTAACAAAGTAAATAAAATATAAATTTAATGACCAGGTCTGTACCGTTTATCCATTTGATCTTGCACATTTATCTTAATTTTTTTCACCTTTAAAACAGAAATAATCTTAGTCATATTGATGGACTTTGTTACGAGTAAATGACAGGTTGCAGGGTATTTGTTACTATTTCCAATGCAGTAAAAAATTTAACATATAGCAACTATTACTACTAATACCGCTGTTACTCAAGAAAGCATAGATGACACAGGGAAAAGGTTGACTAAAGGCTTCATCTACCTACAGTCTATTTCTTTTGAAACCACATGTGGCTGAAAAGCTAAAATTCAGGGAATGAGCCAACGATACTGATGGACCTCTAGTAAAATGCATGGAAGAAAAGAGCCATCAGTGGTTTTATTGAGGGTTTCTGCATTAATCATTTGCTCCTAGTTCTAGTAGTCTTTGATGACTGATTTCTGAAGTCTTGTAGATCACTACAGATACAGAAATGTACCAGGGGCTGGGTTGAAAAACACTTGTTCTGCAGTGAACCCTAGCAATGGGCAGCCTGATGGCATGAACAGAGCTACAAAAAGTAACAAGGATTTTAGATAAACAGAAGTGTGAGGCCATTCAGGTGGAGGCACACATCTGACATCACCACATCCTGCTTTAAAATATTACGGACTAGGATTGTTCATATGGATGGATATCAGTTAATGTTTAAAGCAGATATCAGTTAATACATAAATTCTGTTTAGAAGACTTTTTCCCCCGAAAGTAAAGTATTATGCTTTATATATGAAAATTACATCCATCAGATGCTTTGCTTATTACAAAATCTAGCTCTATAAAATGAAACATTTTTAAGAGTCTTACACAGTGGAATCGTGTAAAAACAATTTTTGTTTTATAGAGGAAGAAATCAATATTAAACATCTATTATACCAGATTCCTCATCTTCTAAAACTCTACATTAATTAAGAGACTTTTTTCTCCAAGCAGAACACCAAGAAGAAAATATGTCCTAAAACACCAGGAAACAGACTATCATCTGTAATAGAGATAGCAAGATAAGAAGTTCCAAAACCGTTTAGTTACTGAATGGCATCAGGTGGGTTCTGGCTTGATCTTTTTTTCCTCCCCATTTCCTTAAATTTCTAGAAGTTGGCTGCTATAGCAGCAAGACCTGTGCCTTTAAAATACAATGCCCAAGGTAGGAAGGGAAAGGGTTTAAGGGGAGGAAATCTCTTGCACAGAATTTACTTTCTTTCTTTGTCTCTGTCCCTCGCTCTCATGAGGGAGGGAACTCATTTTCAGAACCCTATAGCTCTCAATGTCCAGTGCTGTGTTATTGTACGTGGACAATGTTCAAAGAAAAAACGATGCCAAGAATGTACCTAACTTTAACTTTCAATCTCATAAGCAATGCTAGCATGTTGCTAAAGTGAGGTGAAACTATGGTATTTCACCAAAACCCCTTTCATGACTGGGGTACTTGTATCTGCAACTACCCTGAGATACCCTCAACTGAAGACAGTTTCTCACCAAAAGACAAGTCCCAATTCCCAGGCAGCCTATAACCAATATCCGGTCTTGTGGAATATGAATCCCTAGCCCCTATCTCAACACGGGACTCCTGGCTTCAGAAGTCATTATGGGGTTGACAGAAATGTCTCCTGAGGCTGTCTTGCAGCCAAACTCTCTTGCCCATCTTCCTTCCATTACTCCCTCCTAGATGATCACCCAGAGAGCATTTCTCAATGAACTTCATTCATAACCTCATCTCAGAGGCTGCTTGTCAAGAAACCCAATCTGAAAAAGATGGAAAGAAGTGGAAAAGAGCTCTAAGATCAGTAGCTAATAGTTCTGCTAACTCTAATTTAATTCTCCCAATAATCTTACGCAGTTATCACTCCTTTAAGAAGTAGAATGTGGAATAGTGTTGACATTGAAAACCTTGTCCACAGTCACACAGCACACATCTTTGTCATGCTTTTTCTCAAATATCATGCCTCTTCTGTAATGTTCACTTTTTATTTTTAATTTAAAAATAAATCAAATATAAAAGTTCATTTTTTGTGGTTTAGGCATTTTTTTAAAACTATTTTTGTGTTTTGCAATTAAATGACTTGGAAAATTTAAATAGAGTGGAATTATTTTAGTTGATGCTTATACTGATCTATTATCATTGTTATTGTGTCAACTCTCTGGCTTTTTGGATTATTGCAATTGTCTATTAAGCTATGATCAGTCTTCAGAACCCTATGATGATTGAGCAAGGTTCTTTTTCTGTTAAACCTTGCCTCAGAATTTAACTGTTATTTCTTACTGCAATTTTAGAAAGCATAGTGTCAAATGCCAAAATTTAGTCAATATCCTGAGCAATCTAGGATGTCTATTTTTATTTCTTCCGAGGATTCCACTGCAGAGTCTAGGAGACCATCCTCTTTATTTAAAACATCTTTGGTTTAATGGTGCAGATGAACACTGGGGAAATTTGAAAGGAAAAAAATAAAATCTTTATTCCCGAGATTCAAACTCCATTTTTCCCTGTTAGTGGTATTTTTACTTTTAGATTATTTGGTCTTACTCCTGTGAGCATTAATTGCTGCTTTTCTGCATCATTAATTTAGCACTTCAGTATTGAGCCAGGTATATTATTGCATTGAAGCATCTTACAATAAACTTTATTAAAACACAGATCATTCCAGAGTCTGGGGAGGGGATAAACATGCCCATCTTAAAATTGTAAGACTGGGTTTTTGCTGTGCATTCTAGGACAAATTAAAAAATCCTCTTAGGTTTTTAATTCTTCAGCTGCAGAGAGATGTGAACATGATACCTGAACAGCACAATATTATGTATTACATTAACTGCTTATTGAGGACCTACTTTGTGTCAGACACTGGGGATTTTTGGATAAAAGATAAGATATGCTTCAGGAGTGAAATTACAAAATAGAAAATTGCCTGAAGGCAAATACGAATAAAGGAAAAATGAATTAACAGAAGAACATTTTAAAAGCTTGACATAGTTTATTCTAATAAAACTAGAAAATTAACCAGAATACAAGGTCCACATTACCTCCATTTTCTAAAAATAAAAGCCTTCCCATGTTAATTGTGCAGAAATGTTTTCAGCTCAGATACCTCTCACCTCCCCAATCATTGAAGAATCTATAGTTATTTTGGTCTGTTTATGTTCAGTTATTTTTCAGTAGTGATGCCAAATGAATTGAATGGGGAAAAGGTATTCATTTCAACAAATACTACTGGGAAAAACAGATTTCCAGATACGAACTGTGAAATTTTGCTAACATTTTCAAGAGAAATATTCTTTTTCTTTGAATTCCCTCAACTGCCTTTTCTCCTGTGACCCTAATTGATTTATTTATACTTCAAATGCAACCGGTTGTAGTTTTTTTACAGACCACACATATTACACTTCTGCTTCTGGCATTGTGCAAATGGTGTTCTTATAGTGATGTTTCTAATGCAAAAATTGGCAATAAGTGTTCTCAATAGTTTTAAAATATATGCAAATCACAGAGATAATATTTACCAAATTAAGGCAAAATAATATGTTTGTGATTTCTTCTTTGTATAAAAATACACTACAGTAAACCATTTCTGTATAAGTAGCAGTAGTGATCCATACAACTTGTTGGCTCAAACACCTTAGATCAGATTATTTTTGTCAGTGCCAGGAACGAAATAGTTTTTTTTTTTTTTTCATTTCTTTCTTTCTTTGTGATTTTTAAAATTTTTTTCTGAGTATTTTTGAGCCACCATATAAAAGTATTTTTTTCCTTGAGAATTCCTATAGTCCATAAGCCGTGTATGCATGGGAGTAAATGTAGCAGAAACCATTATGTGTTCCAAAGTATACCAATTTCAACGTATACCAACACACCTTCAAAACTCTAAATGAAATGTGTCATTAATGGAAGAATACCAGCGGCTGGGAAATGTATAAGCCTTGTCAACTCTAAAGTACACAGCCATGAATGCTAATGAATCTGCATCCCTTAGAAAAATATCCCCTCGTGGGTGTGGAGCTACCTATCTTTATTATCTTTAATATCCTGTGCCTGGTGCACTAATTTTTTTTTAAAATGAAATCACTCAGACTTACAGCACAGAATGAAAAATGAAAACTGTACAGCTAATGAATCCAGCCAGCCTATTTTAATTCCATGCCTAATTTTCCTTGGACTTCAAGAGCAGACACCTCTGTTGGGGGAAAAAATACCACAGTAAGTCTCTCACTCTTAAATCATGTTGAAATTACAGGGCCAGGGGGCAGGTTGCTATTTCACCCAGCCTGGAGAATGCAGCCTTGTTCATAGGTAGGGATAAGGTCAGATTCCTGTCCAAGTCAACAATCATCTAACACAGCCCTATCAGCTTTAGCAAGCAAGAAATGTTTTTGTTTTTTGTTTTGTTTTTGAGGCAAGGGTTAACTACATTTTGTTTAGACTCCAACCTAAAAGAGAGGGAGTGAGGAATAAGGGATTGCTCTCTGGCATAACTTCATTTGAGACAAAATGGCATCAGTAACACTCCATTTATTCTGTATCATGCAATATTCAGTTTCTGCACAGCAAGATGGAAGACTAGGTCCCTAACTTTCTCTCCCAGAATCCATTAATATTAATAGTCTGAATAATAGGGATGGAAAAGCTGTTGTGAGTGGAGCATGTAACCTAATTTTGCAGTCTCCTGTTTGGTTGGTGAACACTCGCTACTGCTTCTTTCTGGTGCATTGTTTCCCTGTCTGTCATTTAACTGCTTTAGGTTGAAATACATATGCAAAAATATAATTCATTAATAACTATTGTCCATCACAAAATTAACTGGAGTGAAACCTGATATGGTGATTTTCTGAAAATAAAATTTAAAAATCCTCCCTAAGTCAGAAGCAACACACATAGAGGCACATACATCTATGGTATTATATTATTATTTTTGCTTATATTTCCTTTGTTTAGACAAAAAGCTGCAAGGAGCACATTAATGGCATGAAAAGAAAGATGCTTACCAAAAGTAAAGATGTCATACTCCTCAGGAAGGAGTTTCCCTGGGTCAGTCATGGTGAATCCTCTGTTCTGCTGGTGTCCCTGGGCACACAGTAAATATTTGTTGAT
Organism: Colobus angolensis palliatus; assembly: GCF_000951035.1. Classification (NCBI taxonomy): domain Eukaryota; kingdom Metazoa; phylum Chordata; class Mammalia; order Primates; family Cercopithecidae; genus Colobus; species Colobus angolensis. Next base: position 7,809,324 of record NW_012115155.1, on the reverse strand, counting down.
GGAATATAAATTTTCGTGGGGTCTTACACACCAAATGAGGAAGTAAATCATAACGTCAATGTAAATTGCATATCTTAAACCAGTTTTTCACTTCTGATTCTCTTATCTTCCTTAATTCTCCTCAATTTGCTTTCTTTTAAATAATAAATTAAAATGATGAGTTTACTCTGCTTTCTGCTAGAGTATGAGCTTACCAGATACCAATTATTATTGCTAAAATATTAATAATCACTTTATATCTTATCCTTGGTCTTGGAAATCTATTTGGATTTGACATATCTGAAAAGTTAAAGTGACCTGTCTGCAATGTTGTTGTGCTTGTCTTCTACTCGTCTCTGTGAAATGCTGCTATATTTATGCTCTGTTTCTAATTGTAATACTCTGAACTGTTTCATATGCAGCAGGCTTTTCTTTCTTAACCAGGATTAATCTTTGCAAAGGCAAGGATTGCTATATATGTATGTATTAGGTAGTGAATGTTTTTGTTTACTAAAAGAAAAATAAATTAGATGTGACAGTTTCTTGTGATGAAGTGTGTATCAGTTCCTAAAAAGCACCTAAAGTAAGAAGTTTTCAGTTCTGTTTAAGACAGGCCTCATTACATGTGTGATTTTTGAACTGATCTTTTCTCAGATATAAATTCTTTGCCTTCAGTCGCTTATTTAATTCTCAGTTCTATCTACTTCTATATAACCCTACTGAAAATGTCTAAACTCAAGAGTTTCAAAGCCCTCTTTTAGCCTAATGCAATAGCTTCCTCAGTGGTCTTTTAGTCTTTCAACCTCCAATACATGCTACATACATACAGCTTTCAAATAATCTTTCTTAAACCCAAATATTTTCCTTAATTCTCATCAAAGGCAAAGCATTGCCTTAACTGGCCTATAAGAAGTTATTTTATTATCTTTGCCTCACAAGCCTATGCTCCACCTATTCTACATCATATTTTTTTCTGTGTGCTGTGTAACTTCCACATTTTTTGACTTATTGCTTTTGACTGTGTTCCTTAATTTTCCTGGTTGCCCATTTATCCTTTATGAACTTGGTCCAATGCCATCAGCTCTTAGTAGACTCTCCAAGATCATCTCGTACCAAGGAGTTCCGCATTGTTTTCTCTTTTGTATTTCTAAGTTACCTTCTGATGATAATCTGAGTGCAATTGCGTGATGTGTTACGTCTCCCTTAACCTAACTGTAAATATCTTGAGGAGTGTATTTTGACACTCAATGTAGGCACGGTGCCTGGGATATAGTAAGCTCTCAAAATGTTGCCTAGTAAATGAGCAATTGGTTTAATAAATTGATATGTTTTGCTGCTTTTATGCTGAGATGACAAAATTAGTAATTCTATTAATTTCCCATGTTTTTGTCATTTTTATGTTTTAGATGCTTTTATTAGCTTATTAGAATTTGTTAAAATGATTGGGAATCGTTAGTCTAGAGCAATTGGATAAAGGTTTCTGGATGTGATATGTCTATGATTTGTTTAGGCAAACTGAAGTACAATAGAAATAAAATAATCAGAGGGTGATTTTGGAAAAATAAAATAGTGTATATGTGAATGTTAAATTGTAGAGAAAATCATGAGGTGATTATCAATTTAGGAAAACAGAAATGCTCTGAGAGTTTACTTACTCAATAGTTCCTTACACTGATTGTTGACCAGGTATGTTTTCAGAATCTGGAGATGAATGCGTGAACAACAACAAAATAAAATTGTCAACACAGAGCTTGCCAACTAGGAAGTACAATCATAATACACTTTTTTGACTCTGCAACGATTGTATTTTAGTTACATTGCTGTAAGATTGGCTATTAATTCATAGTAAAGATAAACTGTGTTCTGGAAATGAAGATTTGTGAGAGTACATGTATATGCATAGTAGTTATAGGGCTAATTCCTCCTCTATCGTAATAGGCACATTATCTTTGGGCACTCCAGCTTGGGTGACAAAGGGAGAACCCATCTGGGAAAAAAAAAATTCTCCTGGAAAGGAATTAAGAAAATGGAATATAAGCACATTATTTCAAAATACAGTAGTAACTACCAGGCAAAACAGTTCACTTAAGCAGTTATTTCTGGGGAATGAGACTGCATGGAAGATTAGAACCGGTAGATCTGTTTATTTCATTTACACATTTTGGCGGCATTGTGTTTGTGACTACTTTTAAACATCAATTTTTTTAAAAAAACAATAAAATATGGATAATACATTTTGCTGTTTGTATAAGTGCCTTCAATTAATTACAATATGATGATATGCTTTTGTTAAAAAAAATCATTAAAAGATCGAAAACCAAAAACAAATTCTCTATATGCTCAAAGATGACAATATCATTATGTTACTGTAATCTACATTACCTTCTATATAAGCTGCTACAGGACAAATTTCCATTCAATATATTGCTAGAATAAAATGGAGTCTTATTTTAAATGGACAATTTATTATGTCTGATGAGAAATTGAAAGATAACACCATATAGTTCTTTATTACTTGGCTGCCAGGAAGCACATGGTTAACTAAATATGGGGTGACAGACATGTTTTCTTTTTCCTTTTCAATGTCTGATTTTTAAAAAATGTAATTCCTGTTTTATTAGCTTCATTATTTATGACTTTTATTCTGCCTCAAACCCTTTTAGCAAAGAAGTGGCACATGAATAAATAAGTAATAAGATGTGCTTGAAATATAGATGTGACAAGAAAAAGTTCAAGAATCTCATAGTTCAGAATGTGAGATGCAGGGGCCAATGCATGGCAGTGAGAAAAGTTGCTGTTACCATGGACCTAGAGCAAAATCGCTGCAGCCATAAACAACCTGGAGATGGTTCAGAGTTGAAGAGTTCACCAGGTAGGAATATTTTTGAATCAGGAGGAATAGAACATTTTTATATAAAGAAAAAATAAAATGAAACAACAGAGGAAAACAAAACAGCAGTATAAGCCTGAGTTATCAAACTTCTGTTAGATAATTAACAAAAAATATTGGAAGCTTTTCTACAAACCCTGAAAAGGTAAAACAATGAGAAGATACTCCTTCTGGTTGAGAAAGAAGAGGGAGAAAGAAGAGGCAGAAGAAGGGAAGGGGAAGAAAGTGAAGACCAAGGGAAGGAAGAAGAAAAATTGAGTAAGTGGTAGAGAAAGAAGAGGTCTAAAAAAGAAAAGAAAAATAACAAGAGGAGGAGGAGGCCAAGTACGAAGAGTAGAGGAATGAGATTGGAAATAGCTATTTAATTTTTTAATACCTTAGAAATGATGTATCCTTTTCATAATGAGAGATGGATGTCATGGTTGTAATACACTTTATATGTGGTCTAACGAAAGCCATCTCAATTTTAGATGAAGAAGGCGAGGACTAGTAACAAATGAACTGTTGGCCAGGCGCGGTGGCTCACGCCTCTAATACCAACACTTTGGTAGGCCGAGGCTGGTGGATCACCTGGGCTCGGGAGTTTGAGACCAGCCTAACCAACATGGAGAAACCCCACCACTACTAAAAAAAAAAAAAATACAAAAATTAGCCGGGCATGGTGGTGGGTGTGCCCCTAATTCCAGCTGCTTCCGAGGCTGAGGCAGGAGAAGTATTTGGACCCAGGAGGCGGAGGTTGCCGTGAGCTGAGATCTAGCCATTGCACTCTAGCCTGGGCAACAAGAGCAAAACTCTGTCTCAAAAAAGAAAAAAAAGAAATGAGTTGTTTTTCTTCTCGTGAAATTCCTCACAGCCATCTTGCTCAGCAACTTCACCTTAATGTCGCCCTACCTCCTCATCAAATAAAGGTTCACTTGGCAAGTATCTATTCCTATGAAACTTCATGTGTCTTTTAATTACTATTTCAGAATTTCATTAAATCTCTTTATCATCTTTCCAAAATTGTTGTACATCTCAAATTCTACTAGGCTAAAATTGTTTTAAGGAATTAAAAGTATATTACGAAATTAGCATATGCATTCAGTGACATTTTGAGAAATTACAAGCCTGCTGAGTGAAAGTAATGAACACCTACGTTGGATTCTCTTGTTTTGTATCATGCCATATCATTTTGCCTTGACTGTCGAAATACATATAAATTCCTATGGGGGCTAGATGTGGTGACTCACTCCTGTAATTCCAGCATTTTGGGAGGCCAAGGCAAGAGGATCACTTGAGCCCAGGTATTCCAGACCAGCCTGAGCAACATAGTGAGATTTCAGCTCTACAAAAAACTTAAAAATTTAGCCAGATGTGGTGGCATATGCCTGTAGTCTTGTTACTTGGGAGGCTGAGGCAGGTGGATAGCTTGAGCCCAGGGGGTGGAGGTTGCATTGAGCTGAGATCATGCCACTGCACTCCAGCTTTGGTGACAGAGGGAGACCCCATCTGAACAAAAGGAAAAAATTATCCTGGAAAGTAATTAACATTGATCTAGAACCTGAACTGTATGAATTACTGTTCTAGATCTTTTCCATAATCTACGTTACAGAAATATTTCTCCCACATAAGAGATAAGAAAACTGAATGACAAAAAGGTAAAGCAGTGCAATCAGGGTTGTGAGCTGAGAAAGGAGAAAAATGTGGATTGGTGTTTATGTCTCCCCAACATCAAAGCATATTTTCTTTCTGTCATAAATGCTGACTGAAGTACCAATAATAATAAATCAATAATATTTGTATTAAGACCTACTTATCGAGACTTACTCGTGATGGCATGAATATTGGATCAAAATTTCGTATTTTCCTTTTCACATAAGTTGTTTTTAGCTTGCTACTAGGCCAGTAAATTCCCCATAATCTAGATGCTATGTGCCATATGGTGGGTTAATATTGCTATGAGAACTTAAATTTTTTTTGGATTTCTGACATTTTATTTTCAACTTATCAATTTTATTGTGCCATTAGGACTGGTACTTTTTTTAGCGTTTATTTTAAAAAGAATTCTTCAGTTTCACATGATCCAGAATAACATATCCATCAGGTAATTTCAGTGGCAAATAAAACTCGAGACACGAACACATTTCTGTTCTGGTAAAGAAAGATTTTTCTATAAATCAGATGAATTGACATTCTCTTTATTAATGAGAAATTACTGGCTGAAAGTTGGATCTTTTCCTATTCATGGAATATTTGGAAATATTTCTTCAATGAAAGCATGAGTATGAGATAGCTGCTGTTTTGTTTTGCATCTCTGGTCAACCACACTGAAGATGCTTTAGAACAAAATAAACAGTCACCTGCTGCCTCTGCATTGCAAGTAAAGGATCCATGTAGCAGGCAGACAGAGTAACTGAATGCCCCTGCACACTTTTAGAGGCAATTATGCCATTCAACTGAGAATATAAAATGTAATGGGAAAAGTGTTGGGCTTTTGTTCAAGATATGGCCTTACCAGTTATAAACTATATTATTTTTGAATAAATGAGTCACAGCTTCCTCAGGCTGAATATATTTAGCATTTACTGAGAATACAACTGTGAGGCTTATAGCTTTTTATGAACTTGAATTTTTTAGAAATGCCAGTGTTTATTATAAAAATAATTGTTATAATTTATGTCACCAAGCCATGGCCATTGTAAATACTTTCTAAGATTGCATTGGAAAGGGTGCTACAAGACTTATTTTATTCAAATTCCAGTAAGAAATAGAGAAATTGGAATATAGAGTTATTTCTAAAGTGCTTTAAAAATAAGTATTGACTGTGGTATTCATTGTCTTAAAAGACTGTAAAGAACAACATGAATTACTTCGCTTACCTCTCACATTCCAAAAATCCCCTATTATGAGAATTTTTCTGCTAAATATACATCAGTCATGTTTGAGGATTGAAAGAATTCTTCCCCATGTCTCAATTTAATAGCTCCTTTTTGGTTTATTGTGAGTTATTATATGACTTTAAAACAAGAAAATTGCATTTCTGAAAATAGTAAATTTTTACAACTCAAATTTTGATTCTAGCTGGACATTCTAACAGGTAGATATTGTGGAGGTAGTTTATGTTAGACTGGTATCTGATCGTCTAGAAATGCATAGCCCAGCAAGGAAATAATGCTTCCTTACTTGACTGAAATTGATCCACCAGTTTTTAGCATCATTGGGAAATTTCCAACATATCTCCTATTGCTACATTTATAACAGCTATAGATGACATATTTTAAACAATGTTCTAAATAATAGTATGAGCAAAAATACTATTGTCTGTAATAAATTACCCATAAGATTTTCCTTGGTATTACTATGGCATTTTGCCTGATTTAATTGTATCCTCACAACAACGCAGTGATACAGATTTTAATCTGTCAGATGGGGAAACAGAAAGGGAGAGATGGTAACTAAACACATCATTCAAAATGTCAAACTGCTAACTAGAGGAGCCAGGATATGAGACCAAAGCATATGCAAACTGCACCGTGTAGCACTGACATAGTAGAAAATGTTTAACAACTTCGACTTGTTCCTCCTTCATTCCCTTTGTCCATCCTCACACATGACAAATTTTGTTTCAAATTAATCCAGTCAAAATGTTCTGGATCTGAATTTTACCTATTGCCAGAGGGGATGTCCTTAGATATCTGTCTTAAAGATTATACATTTTAGGTTAAATGTTTGGTTTTATTTTTCTCCCTATACACTAAACAAGAGGTCCTAAACAAGGATAGTATCTGAATATTTTATGTACATAACAATACAATAATAGGCTGGGGAGAAGATAAGAGCCACTGCCTTCCAGTTGTGAGTTTCCACTTTTGAACAGTCTAATGGGAGTACTGTAAAAACTCCTAGGCGAGCGAGTGGTTATGGGAAGAAATTTTCCAAAAAAAAAATATGGCAAAGGTCGAAACTTCTAATCTGAGAACATCAAGGTCCTGTCTGAACACACGAACCTTATCCAACCTAAGAAAAATGACCTAAAGGTCAGCCCACTTAGCATCAGTACCCTCCTTGTACTGCCACCTGATAGCCCAACCTCTGCCCCCTTATAAAATTGCTGTAGAACAAATGGGAGGAGGAACACAGCTGTTTCTCCTACTTTCTCTGGACACAATCACTCCCACAGTGCATTCATAAAATTGGTCATGTTCACAGATACATATGCATTTGCATTTAATATTTCCATTAATTTAATCAGAGATCTTTAATAGGTAACTCAATGATGTAATCTATAAGCTGGGGAAAAGCTATGATGCAGTTGCTATGGAATGTACCATCACTGTGACTCTGCCTATGATACAGTAGTCATCAGGAATTATTAGTGAGAATCAAACTCGACTTGAAATCTGGGTCCACTGAGAGATGTTCTAATCGTTTGTTTTTTTGTTTTTTTTTTTTAATCATAATCTCACTCTGTGGCCCAGGCCAGAGTGCAGTGGCATGATCATAGCTCATCGCAGCCCCTAATTCCTGGGCCCAAGCAATCCTCCTTCTCTAGCCTCCCACAGTGCTAGGATTACAGGTGTGACCCACCACAACTGGCCCCGATCCAATAAAACTTCATTTAAAAGTTTCCATTCACAAGCTAAAAAACGTCTCTCAGAGTCCAGGTGGCATTATGATTGCAATTAAATACATTTTTTTTTTTTTTTTGGAAATACTAGATTGGTGCAAAAGCAATCACTGTGTGTACCATTACTTTTAATAAAATGCAGTTTATCAATTTCTGTCCCATTTCATTCTTGAACTCATACAGTGACTAGAAGGCATTCCTACATACTGCTTTCCTATTGTTGCCTTGACGTATTGCCACAAGCTTGTCAGCTTAAAACCACACAAAGTCATTTTCTTACAGTTCTGAAAGACATAAATTCAAAATCAGCTTTACTGGGACAAAATCAGAGTGTTAGCAGGGCTAGGCTCCCTCTAGAATTTCTAGGGAGCATCTATTTCCTGGTCTTTTACAGCTTCTAAAGTTGCCGTCCTTGCATTGCAATGCCTGCAGCTCTTGCTTCATTTTCAAAGCCAGTGCCAGGACATCTGAGATTCTTCTCTGCTCCCACATTGTTCTCTCTCTTATCTCCAAAGCTGACCCACAGCCTCCTCCTCATAAGGATGTGTGTGATTACATCACTGGGCCATGTGACTGATTCAGGATAATGTCCCTATAGGTAAAAATTTTTTCCCAGCATAAAGCAACCTATTTCACAGGTTCTAAGAATTAGGACATGGACATCACATAAAAAGTATGACCTAATACAGGAAAGATATATTGAAAGAAGTCAGCGAAAGCATTTGAACCCTGGTGGCTAACACTGGTGTTTATCTCTGCTTTTTAATGCTTTTTTATTTAAAAAAAAAAATTGAGTTAATTTTAGACTTACAGAACATTTGCAATTTCTATATTCCCATTACCTAGTTTCCTTTTATTCTAACATCTCACTTAATCTTGGGACATTTATCTAAACTAAGAAATTAATTTTGAGACCATGCTGTTAATTAAAATATAGAACTTATTTGAAGTTCATTAGCTTTTCAGTTTTTTTTTTTGTTGTTGTTCTAGGATCAAATGCAGGATTCCACAATATGTTTACTTGCCTTGGCTTTCAGTCTCCCCCAATCTGGGACAGATGATTATCTTTCCTTATTTTCACTTTGAAGAGTCACTTCCATCTTAATTTATTTAAAAAAATGTATATACAATAAAGTTTACATTGTGTTTCATACAGTGATGGGGGTTTGGACTAATGAGTAAGTTGCGCATCCACTGACACCATTCCATATGGAACACTTCCATCACCCCAGATAACCCTTTTGTGAAGAATTCCTCCTTCCCCCAATCCCTGGAAACCACTGACTGGTTATCTTTCCTCTAGTTTTCAGAAGATGTAATATAAATGGAATTATACAATATGTAGCCTTTGGGTTCTGGCTTCTTACACTTCCTAAAAGGCATTTAAGAACCATCCAAGTAGTTCTATGAATCAATGGTGTGTTTCTTTTAATAGCAGTATTTTAATGTATGGATGGACCACAGATTGTTTATGCACTATGGGTTGAAAGACATCTGGTTTCCAGTTTGGGGCAATATAAATAAAGCTGCCATAACGTTCACATACATGTTTTTATGTGAAGAAAATATTTTATTTCTTTAGGGTAGAAATTCAGAAGTGGGATTTCTGGGTCAAATGGCAGGAATATGCTTAACTTTATATAAAAAAGCAGGTAACAATTGCAGATACGACTGTACTATTTTACGTTCTCATTGGGAATGAATTGCTGTTCCCTAGGCAAAAGTTGTTGATTCAAGTAAAGTTTATCAAGTTTTCATTTTATGGATTATACTTTTGAGTGAGTAGTTAATAATTCTTTGATCAATCCAAGGTCACCAGTTTTTCTCCTCTGTCTTCTAGAAGTTTTATAGCTTTAGGTTTACATTTAAATCATGAAACCATATTTAATTAGTTTTTATATTAGGTGTGAGAAAAAGGTTGAAGATTATTTTATTTAAAAGTTTTATTGATATTTAATTCACATGCCATACAATTCACCCACTAAAGTTATAATTAAATGACTTTTAAGAGAGTTGTTCAACCATCATTTCAATTTTTAAGCACTTTCATCACCCCAAAAAGAAAACTCACACCCTCTGAGTGTTGCTCTTAACCACCCATCCCACTGTGGCCCTAGGAAACCACGGATCTACTTACTGTCCCTATGCATTTGCCTATTCGGAACATTATACAAGTAGGATCACACAATGTGTGGCCCATTGTGACTGACTTCTTTTACTTGGCATAATGTTTTCAAAGACCACCCATGTTATAGCACGTCAAGTAAAGTTGATCTCTGAACAACACAGATCTGAGCTGTGCAGGTTCACCTGTAGGCTTTTTTATTTTATTTTTATTTATTTATTTTTTTTAATCAAATGCAGTTTGAAAATACAGCATTCATGGGATGCAAAACCTATGTAAATGGAAGGCTGACTTTTCCTATAACCCACATGGCTGAATTTGGAACTTGCGTCTGCCCAGAGTTGGGTTTCCCTGGTTAGTCCTAGAACCAATCTCCTGCGTATACCCAGGGACGAATGTACTCTATTTCTGGTTTTTTTTCCTAATAATATTTTGCTCTCTGAACATACTGTGTTCTATTTACTCATCTATCAGTTGAATATTTGAGTTGTTTTCACTTTTTACTTATAATTAATTCTGTTACAAACATTTGTGCACAACATTTGGGTGGGCAAAAGTTGTCCTTTCTCTTGAGTATATATCTAGAAGTTGAATTGCTGAGTCACATAGTAACTTAATGTCTCATAGTTTGAGCAACTGCTGTATTGTTTTCCAGGACAGTTTAGCCATCTTACATCCCACCAGCCTTTTATGGGGGACTTAACTTCTCCATATCCTCACCAAAGTTTGTCATTTTGACTGTAGCTATTATAGTGGATGTGAAGTGTTATTTGACTGATTTAGCTTTGCATTGAAATAAATAGTCTGAATCAATTTTTAATGTTTGACTGCCACTAAGCCCCTCCTTTATTCCCTCTGCCTTGTGTCTGTGCAAGCTGATACGTAAGCTGGAGCACTCTGTCTTTGGGCATGGACAGAAGTCTCATACCACACAAGTCCTTGCTCAGGTGTCACTCAGCATCACTTCCTAACTTCCATAAAAACTCCAAACCAGCTTCCTTTCTTTGCTCTCTTGAGTACTTTTTAAACCAGATTGAGAAGGCTGTTATGCTCTTCTCATTAGCTTTATCATGTAAATGGTGAACTTTTCTTGCCACCTTGGTCCTTGTGCCATCATCAGTCTTGATGGCTGAATCAAACTTTATGTGAGGTCTATTTGGTCACTGTGAGATGCCACAAAATTTCTAATGGCTAGTGACGTGGAGCATCTTTTCATGTGCCCATTGGACATTTGTGATTTTCTTCTGAAAAAATGTTTCTTCTAATCTTGTAATTTTTTTCATTGGGTTATTGTCTTTTTACTGTGAAGTTTTAATAGTTGTGTGTATTTTCTAGATACAAGTCCCTTATCAGGTATAAGATTTGTAAGTATTTTCTATCACTATGTGACTTATGTTGTCACTTTGTTGATGAGGTCCTTTATTGATGAGATCCATCAAAGCACAATAGTTTTTAATTTGGGGGATGTTCAGTTTGTCGATTTTTTTGTTGTTGTTGCTTGTGCTTTTTGTGTCACGTTTACAGGGTCATAAAGATTATGCCTAGATATTTTTCTTTTAATTTTATATATTGAGGTTTTACATTTAGGCCTTTCATTTACTTTGGGTTAATTGTGACATATGGTATAAGGTAGAGATACATGCTATTATTTTCAGGTGGCTATTTAGTCACTTTGTTACTATTATTGAAGCTACTATTCTATCCACCATCAAATTGTCTTGGTAACCTTGCTGAAAATTAATTAGACATAAGGTGAAGATTTATTTCTGAACTTTCAACTTGATTCTTTTGATTTACATGTATTGTTAGGAATGTAACACACTCTTTAATGTAGTTTTGCAGTTATTTTTCAAATTAGGAGGTGTAAATCTTTCTAATTTGTTCTTCAATATTATTTTGATATTCAAAATATCAAAATGGTCCTTTGAATTTCCATATGAATTTTAAGACTATCTCCTCAATTTTTGCAAAGAAGTCAGCAGAACTCCAAGGCTCAAGTGATTCTGCCATCTAAGCCTCCCAAATAGCTAAGACTACAGGCATGTGTCACATGCCCGGCTGATTTTTTTTAAATGTATTTTTAGTAGAGATGAGGTCTTGATATGTTACTCAGGCTGGCGTCAAACCCCTGAGCTCAAGTGATCGTCTTGCCTTGGCCTCTGCAAGTGTTAGGATTACAGGCATGAGCCACCACACACAACCTAACATTTTAGTTTAGATTCAAGGGGGACATATGCAGATTTTTGACATGAATATATTGTATGATACTGAGGTTTGAGCTTCTAATGATCCTGTCATCCAGTGAACAGAGTACCTGATAGGCAGTTTCTCAACCTGTGTCCCTTCTCTCCCTCCCTCCCTCCCACCTTTTGGAATCCCCAATACTTATTGTTCCCAACTTTGTGTCTGTGTAAACACACTGTTTAGCTCCCACTAATAAATGAGAACATGCAGTATTTGGTTTTATATTTCTACAGCAATTTGTTTAGGATAATGTCATCAAGTCTCATTAATGATGTTGAAAAGAGCATACTTTCATTCTTTTTTAGGACTGCATGGTATTCTATGTTGTATATGTACCACATTTTCTTTATCCAGTTCATCGATGGGCACCTAAGTTGACTCCATATATTTGCTATTGTGAATAGTGCTGCAATAAACATGTAACTGCAGGTGTCTTTTAATTGAAACAATTTATTTTTCTTTCGGTATATATTCATTAATGAGATTGGTGAGTCGTATGATAATTCTGTTTTTAGTTCTTTGAGAAGTCTTCAAACCGCTTTCCACTGGGGCTGAGCTAATTTACATTCCCACCAGCAGTGTATAAGTGTTTCGTTTTCTTCACAGTCTTGCAAACATCTATTATTTTCTGATTTTTTTAGCAATAGCCATTTTGACTGCTGTGAGATGGTATCTCATTGTGGTTTTGATTTGCATCTCTCTGATCATTAATGATGTTAAATGTTTTTCATATGTTTATTGGCTGCTTGTATGTCTTCTTTTGAGAAATGTGTATTCATATTCTTTGCCCACATTTTAGTGGGGTTATTTGTTATTTCCTTGTTGATTTGTTTAAGTTCCTTACAGATTTTGGATATTAGACCTTCGTGGTATGCATGATTTGCAAGTATTTTCTCTCATTATGTAGCTTGTGTGTTTACTCTGTTGATAGTTTCTTTTGCCATGCAGAAGCTCTTTAGTTTAATTAGGTCCCACTTGTCAATTTTTGTTTTTGTTGGATTTGCATTTGCCAGCTTAGTCATAAATTATTTGCCTAGGCCATCGTATAGAAGGGTATTTCCTAGGGATATTATAGTTTGAGATCTTAAATTAAGTATTTAATCCACCTAGAGTTAATTTTTTATGTGATGAGAGGTGCCCACCCAGTTTTATTCTTTTGCATATGTATAGCAGTTTTCTCAGCACCATTTATTGGTTAGGGTATTCTTTCGCCAATATTCATTTTTGTCAACTTTGTTGAAGATCAGTTGGTTGTAGCTTTGCAGCTTTATTTCAGGGTCTCTATTCTGTTTCATTGATCCATTTGTCTTTTTCTTTTATCTTGTCTTTTTTTTTTCTTTTACTTTTTTTTTTTTTTTTTGCCAGTACCATGCTTTATTGGTTACTGTAACCTGGTAGTATAGTTTGAAGTAGGGTAGTGTGAAGCATACAGCTTTGTTCTTTTTACTTAGGTTTGTTTTGGTTATCCAGACTCTTGTTTTGGTTTCATAAAAATGTTAGAATATTTTGTTTAATTATGTGAAGAACTACATTGGAAATTGAATAGGAATGTGATGAATCTGTAGATTACTTTGGCAGTGTGGATATTTTAACAATATTGATTCTTCTAATCCTTAAGCATGGAATGTGACTCCATTTGTTTATATTGTGTATGATTTCTTTTATCAGTGTTTTGTAATTCTATTTGTTGAGATCCTTCATCTCTTCATCACCTCTTTGACTAGATGTATTGCTACATTTTGTGTGTGGGTGTGTGGCTATCATAAATGGGATTGCACTGTTTACTTGATTCTCAGCTTGAACACTGTTGGTGTGTAGAAGTGCTCCTGATTGATTGTTGTACATTGATTTTGTAGCCCGAGAACTTACTGAAGTCATGTATCAGGCCTAGGAGAAATTTGGAAGAATCTTTAGGGTTTTCTATGTATAGAATCATAAAGTCAGCAAAGAGAGATAATTACTTCGTCTTTTCTTTTCTTATTTAGTTGCCTTTTCTTTCTCCTGCCTGATTGCTCTGGCTAGCACTTTAATACTGTGTTGAAAAGGAGCAGTGAGAGTAGGCATTTTTGTCTTTTGTGAGTTCTCAAAGAGAATGGTTCCAGGTTCTAAGGTAAAATTTGATATTTGGCTATGAATTTTTCATAGACGACTCTGGTTATTTTTACATATGTTCCTTTGATGCCTAGTTTATTGAGGGTTTTTGTCTTGAAGGGATATTGAGTTTTATCACAAGCTTTTTGTGTGCTATTGAGATACTCTCAATGTTTTAGTTCTGTTTATGTGATGAGTTACATTTATTGATTTATATGGGTTAAACCATCCTTTTTTCTGAGGAGTAAAGCCCAGTTGATCATGGTGAATTAACTATTTGATGTTTTACTGGATTTGGGTTGCTAGTATATTGTTGAAGATTTTTGTTTGTATATTCAGCAGGCTTGTAGTTTTCTTCTTTTAATTGTATCTCTGCCAGATTTTTGGTATTAGGAGGATTCTGGTCATAGAATGAGTTAGGGAGGAGACCCTTCTCCTATGTTTTGGAACAATTTCAGTAGGATTGGAACCAGTTCTTCTCTGTATGTCTACTAGAATGTAGATGAAAATCTATCTGATCCAATGCTGTTTAGCCTGGTAGGCTGTTTATTACCTACTCAATATCATTACTTTTCATTGATATCTTCAAGATTTCTGTTTCTTTCTGGTTCAATTTTTCCAAGAATTTGTCTATTTTCTCTAGATTTTCTAGTTTGTGTTCAGAGATGATCATAGTAATATGAAGGTTTTTTCTATTTCTGTGGGATCAGTTATGTCTGTTTTGTCATTTCTGAATGTGATTATTTATATCTTCTCTTTTTCTTTGTTAATCTAGCTTTTGGTCTATCAATGTTGTTTATCCTTTCAGTGAACCAAATTTTCATCGTGTTAATCTTTGTTTTCTTGAGTCTCAATTTCATTTAATTATGTTTTGATCATAGTTATTTCATTATTTCTGATAGCTTTGGGTACAGTTTATTAATTCCTTCGGTGTGAGGTTCGTTTGTTAATCTGACATCTTTCTGTCTGTTGATGTAGGTGTTTAGCTTGACAAACATTCCTCTTATCAGTTTTTGCCACATTCCAGTGATTTTGGTATGTTTTGTCTCTATTTATATTTGTTGCAAAGAATATTTCAGTTTCTTCTTTAATTTTGTTTTTTACCCAGATGTCATTTAAGAGGAGCAAATTGTTTGGTTTCCATGTATTTATGTTTTGAGACTTCCCCTTGGTATTGATTTCTATTTGTATGCCCTGATGCCTGAAAAGATGCTTGGTATAATTTAATTTTTTAAAGTTTGTTAAAACTTGCTTTATGACTGAGTATGTGGTCAATCTTACAGTAAATTCTGTGGGTAGTTGAGAAGAATATATATTCTGTTGTTGGCTGGAGTATTCTGTCGATGTAGGTCTAATTAGTAAAGTGTAGAATTTAAATGAGAAGAATGTATATTCTGTGGTTTTTGGGTGGAGTATTCTCTAGATGGAGGTCCAATTGGTCAAGTGTAGAATTTAAGTCCAGAATTTCTTTGTTTAGTTTTGTGCTTTGATCATCTGTCTAATGCTATCGGTGTGGTGCTGAATTCCCCCACTTATCACTATGTGTTTGTAAAAGTTTTTTCTTAGGTCTAGAAGTAATTCTTCTATAAATCTGGGTGCTATAATGTTGGGTGTGTACATATTTAGGATACTTAGGTATTCTTGTTGAATTGAATCATTTATTTTTATCTAATGTCCTCCTTTGTCCTTTTATACTGGTGTTGGTTTAAAGTCTGTTTAGTGACCCTTGCTTTTTTTTGTTTTCCTTTGGCATGATATAATTTTCTCTATCTCTTTATTTTGAGTTTATGGGTGTCAGAACACATGAGATGAGTCTCTTGAAGATAGCAAAAGAATAGGTCCTGATTTTTATCTAATTTTACACTCTGTATCTTTGAAATGTTTAGTCTATTTACATTCAAAATTAATATTGATATGTGAGGTTTTGTTCCTATCATGGTGGTGGTGTTAGATAGTTGCTTTGTAGCCTGGATTGTGTGGTTGCATTATAGAATTTGTGGGCTATGCGTGTGTTTACTTTTGTGGCATCAAGCATTTAATTTTCATTTCCACGTTTAGAACTCCCTTAAGCATCTCCTGTAGGGCTGGTCTGGTGGTAACAATTTCCCTTAGCAATTGCTTGTCTGAGAAATACTTTATTTCTCTATCATTTATGAAGTTTTAATTCAGAAGGATATAAAATTCTTTGCTGGTATATTTTTCTTTAAGAATGCTAAAAATGGGCCCTTGATCTTTTCTGGCTTTTAAGGTTTCTTCTGAGAATTCTGCTGTTAGGTTGATGGGCTTCTCTTCATAGGTAATATAACCGTTTTTTCTGGCTGTATTTAAACTTTGTTTTGTTTTGCTTTGTTTTTGTTGTTTTTGTAATGACCTTGGATAGTCATTTAATGACTGTGTGCCTTGGTCATGGGCATCTTGTATAGCATCTCAGAGGAGATCTCTGAATTTCTTGTGTTTGTATGTTTCCTAATCTCTAGCCAGATTAAGAAATTTTTCCCGAGTTATATCCTCAAATATGATTTCCAAGGTGCTGATTTTCTATTCTTTTCTCACAGGAATGCCAATAAGTCATATATTTGATTGTTTTACGTGTCATATTTCTAGAAGGCTTTGTTCACTTCCTAAAATTATTTTTGCTTTATTTTTGTCTAGTACAGTCAACTTGAAGGACTAATGTTTGAGCTCTGAAATTTTTTCTTCTGTTTGGTCCCATTTGTTATTCAGGTTTCCAACTGTGTTTTGAAATTCCGGCAATAAATTTTTCATTCCTGGAACATCTTTTTGGTTCTTAATATAGCTATGTCATTTTTGAAAACTTGGATTGTTTTTGTTGGATTTCAACTTTCTTTTGCATCTCATTGAGTTTCTTTGCCATTCATAGTCTGAATTCTATATCTGTCATTTCAGTCATTTTGTTCTGCCCAGAATCCATTGCTTGGAGGCTAGTGGGATCCATTGGAGGTGACTAGACATTCCCGCTTTTCGTATTACCAGAGTTCTTGCACTCTATTTTTTGAATTTGCTACAATTTTGATGGGACTTCTTGATTATTTTTCTTTTTTCCCTTGAGAGTATGCTGTGGTGTGTGTTGTGTATGATCGATTGTTTCCATTTCTGTGTGCTTTCTGATGAGAATTTGGGCAGTGGCTTTCTTAGATGTTGCTTGTAGCAGCGTAATTTTGTTTAGTGGTGTAATTCAGTCTGAATTCCAGTAGATGGCACTGAGGAGTAATAGCTAGTCAGTAGGGAGGGGGCAGAGGCAATGGCAAAGTGTGAAAAGTGCCCTCCCCCAGCACACAGAGAAGCCATTGGAGAAGCCTGAAAAGCAGTGTCTTTCAGCCCATGTTCCCTGAAGAGTCAATGGGGAAAGAGCCATGGCTGAGTCCTATACATGTGTAGGATGGCCTCATCTCCCTGTGCCTTTTTGCCTGAGCAGCAGCTGTTGCCATGTCAATTCAAGCTCAGGCCAAGGTTGGGAGGCAGATCAGTGTTAAAGTCTCAAAATGCCACCTTGGTGGGGATCAGAGAGGATGGGGTGCCACCCAGGCAAGCAACATGAGCAAGAATCTGTGGGAAATACAGTCCACTCAAGTCTCTGTGTCACAGCAGCCCGTTCCAGGATATTGTGCTAGACTAGATATTCATAGAATGTCCTGGTATCCCTCCCTCAGGGGCTGGGCAGCAGCTTCACCATGTCAGCCTAAACTCTGGCTGAGTGAGGGGTGCAGCCTAGCATTAAATTCTCAAAATGGTATTTGGTCTAGGACCAGAGAAGGTGGGGGGATACCATCCAGTAAAGCAGCCTGGGCAAGAAGCTATGGGGAGTCTTCTAATCATGTCTCAGTCCCAGTGACTTGTAGCAGGGCAGCAAATACTCTCCCCGGGAGTGCGTGGGCGCACCCCGTCTTCCTCCCTCCTTGGAGCAGTGCAGTGGCTGCAGCCATGTCTCTACTCCTGCTATCAGGGCCCTCAAAATGGCTCCCAGCTGAAGCTGCTCCAGGCTTGGATGCCTGTGGGGTTCTGTATGCGTTCTCTTTCTGGAGCAACATTTCTGTGCAGACTTTAGGCCACTCCATGTGCCAGGTATAAAGTCCTAGTATGTTGAGTGTTTCCCCCGAAGCCAGGATTGTTAAAGCCTGTTTCAGAGCTCTGCGGATTTCTTACTATTTCTCCATGTCCAGCCTCTCCCACTCTCAGTTGGTTTGCAGCTGGGCAAACTGCCTCAAGCCAATCTTCTTACCTCTGGCACTTCTTGTCTCTTCTCTGATGAATCCAGGCATTCTCTCCTAGATGATGTGCTTGGATTGTGAGTACTTGCTTACTATTATGGCTCTTCTCTGTGGAGGAGGTACACATTATATGAGTCTGGTCAGGCATTTTCCAGCCCTCCCAGCTGAAGAATGTATTTTAACTTTTCATTTAGGGTTACTGGCAATTAATTTTCTTACTTTTCGTCTTTCTGATAAAAAATATTTTTTGTACTTTTTTTCTGAGGTTTGAACTCAGAGATGTTTTGGGTTTACAGTTTATTTCACTTAATATGAGTTTTTAATTATCTTTTATGGCTTCTGACGAGAATTGTACTGCAATGCTTCTATCTTTGTTACTTGTTAAATGTTTCCTTTTTTCTCTGAGAGACATCAAGATTTTCTTTTTTGTTTTGTTTTGTTTTTAGCAGTTTGAATATCATACCCTTAGACGTGTGTATGTGTGTGTTTAAATTTTATTTTGTTGATTATTTGTTTTATATTTATCTTGCTTCTTTTTTTCTGATCTTTCTGCATCAGTGATTTGGTGTCGGCTGTATTTTGGAAAATTTCTTGTTTGCTCTCTTTCTCTACCAGCATTCTATTTTCACATGTTAGAATACTTGATATTGTTTCACAGCTCCTGCATGCTCAGGCTTGATTTTGTCATTACTGTTGTACTCTCTTATTTTTTGTGTGTTCAAGTTAGGTTGATTTCTATTGACTTTTCCTCAAATTTGCAGATTCTTTCTTCAGCTGTATTGAATATACTGATGAGCTATTTGAAAATATTCTTCATCTTTATTACTGTTTTTTTTTTTCATTTCTAGCAGTTCCAGTGATATGCTTTACAATTTCCATTTCTCTGCTGGAACTATCCATCTGATGCCTTATAGTTTTTTTTGTTGTTGTTATATGCTGAACATTTTTATAGTACACTAGACACTAGGTAGTACTTTTTATATCTGAAGTTGGACACACCTTTCTTTCTGCTAGATCTTCACCAGAAAATTCAAATTGCTGTAAATGAATTGCTGTATGTAGTTGTCTTTCTATAACAATGTCTATTTGTTTCTGAGTTTTAGGTATTTCCTTTACATTGTGTCTCAGAAAGGGTATCTCATTCTTTTAGCAACTGCATTCTGCTATTACTTTCTAATTCATGCTCATTAGCTCATTCAGGGTGGGGTAAGGTTGCGTCCTCTATTCTTCTGATTGAACCTTTGTATTAAGTATACATTATTTCTCTGAATCTCCTGGTTGTCTGGGTGTGGCCTTCTTTTTGTTCTTTTAATTTCATGCCTTTTCTCCAGCTAAAATTGTGGTATCAGTGTGTAATCATGCTCTTTGGCCCAATGTCAGTTTTATTGATTTAGTTTTTTACCCCTTCCTGTCCCCCACTTCTGGTAGTTTCATTAATGTTTTAGGGATAGCAATGCTTCCCTTCCTTCCCCTCCTAGAATAATACTTTTCTTCCATCACGGAGAAGAGGAGAATAATCCAAGCAGAGTGTCTGTTCAGTCCCTCAGAAATATTCCCCTCCCTAGATCTGCATTACAATAGACAATCCTGTGAGCTTTATTTTTGATATTTTCTGGGATAACCTGGGGAGTTCATTAAGAAAGTGTCATTCTTAATGTGTGAGATGGTATCTCATTGTGGTTTTGATTTGCATTTCTCTGATGGCCAGTGATGATGAGCATTTTTTCATGTGTCTGTTGGCTGTATGCATGTCTTCTTTTGAAAAATGTCTGTTCATATCCCTTGACCACTTTTTGATGGGGTTGTTTTTTTCTTGTAAATTTATTTGAGTTCTTTGTAAGTTCTGGATATTAGCCCTTTGTCAGATGAGTAGATTGCAAAAATTTTCTCCCATTCTGTAGGTTGCCTGTTCACTCTGATGGTAGTTTCTTTTGCTGTGCAGAAGCTCTTTAGTTTAATTAGATCCCATTTGTCAATTTTGGCTTTCATTGCCGTTGCTTTTGGTGTTTTAGACATGAAGTCCTTGCCCATGCCTATGTCCTGAATGGTATTACATAGGTTTTCTTCTAGGGTTTTTATGGTATTAGGTCTATCATTAAAAAGTCAGGGAACAACAGGTGCTGGAGAGGATGTGGAGAGATAGGAACACTTTTACACTGTTGGTGGGATTGTAAACTAGTTCAACCATTATGGAAAACAGTATGGCAATTCCTCAAGGATCTAGAACTAGAAGTACCATATGACCCAGTCATCCCATTACTGAGTATATACCCAAAGGAGTATAAATCATGCTGCTATAAAGACACATGCATAGGTATGTTCATTGCGGCACTATTCACAATAGCAAAGACTTGGAATCAACCCAAATGTCCATCTGTGACAGACTGGATTAAGAAAATGTGGCACATATACACCATGGAATACTATGCAGCCATAAAAAAGGATGAGTTTGTGTCCTTTGTAGGGACATGGATGTATCTAGAAACCATCATTCTCAGCAAACTATCACAAGAACAGAAAACCAAACACCGCATGTTCTCACTCATAGGTGGGAAGTGAACAATGAGATCTCTTGGACTCGGGAAGGGGAACATCACACACCGGGGCCTATTACAGGGAGGGGGGTGGGGGGAGGAATTGCACTGGGAGTTATACCTGATGTAAAGGACAAGTTGATGGGTGCTGACGAGTTGATGGGTGCAGCACACCAACATGGCACAAGTATACATATGTAACAAACCTGCACGTTATGCACATGTACCCAAGAACTTAAAGTATAATAATAATAAAAAAAAAGAAAATGTCTTCAGGAGAGTGCAGGTTCAGCCAGTTTCGATGGCACTGTGGGGTTTTATGCTAGCCTGAAATATTACACCTGGCCTTCAGCAATTTGTCAACTATTTGGCTTATTGCTTTCTACTGACATCTGGTTGCATAATTCAAAGGAGTGCTTTCTCTCACTTCTCTTCCTGTAGGTACCAGTTCTCAGACTTTGGTTTAGTTTGTTGCATTGTAACTTCAGCTCTCAATGACTTCAAACTAAGGTACTCATTTGATGTAGTTTTGTTCTTCTCTGTAAGGGTGAGAGTAATACTCTTCACCTTTTCTACTTCCCAGGATAGAAACCATCAGCATAAAATACTGTGAACAGTGAGATTATATCTTAAAGTGAGCTTTCCTTTTGTTAATCAAAATGCTAGGGAAATATATTATGATATCAATAATATAATATTTAATAATATATTACATACTATTAATAATACTTATTTAATATTTAAATTACTTAATACTATTAAAATTGCAGATATTAGGCTCTTATCAAGTGTTAGACATTTTGGTCAAGAATATATGGTTAATTGTTATCAAACCCAGACTCGTAAGACAAATGGAAAGTTCATGTAAAAAACAAGACAATGGACAACTGACTCCTTGGCTAAAAAGGCTCCTCACCCCCTTTAGCTTAGCATCACTTTGAGTATCACATAAATCCTTAACATTAATTATCTCAAATACCTTGGTGTGGTACTTGTTTCTTTCAAAACTGAAGTGAAAACTGTGCATTAGCCAAGGAAAGAAATGCAGTATTCGTGGACCTGACAACGTAATTAAGTGCATTTGCACCTTACTTAAGACATTGTTTAAAAGAGCTCTTCGATCCTTCTTTGGAAAGAAATGCCTCCTTTCATTTTTTTTTCTCGATGATTTATCAGAGTAACTCAAGTTTAGCTCAGTTCCTAATATATTATTAATTCTATATTAATTTTCAGATAAATAGTAATTGTACATACATGTGACATTTTTAAACATGCATATAATGTGCAATAATCAAATGAAGATATTCAGGACCTCAAGCATTTACTTTTTTGTGTTGAGAACATTCCAGACCTCCTCCCCTAGCTATTTTTAAAGATAGAATAAATTATTGATAGTGATACTCATTCAACTTGCAATTGAACACTAGAAATTGTTTATTCTATCGAACTATATTTTTGTACCTATTAACCAACCTGTCTTTACACCCCTACCCCACTACCCTTCCCAGCCTCTGGTAACAACCATTCTCGTCTCTATCTTTATGAGATAAACATTTTTAGCCCACACAAATGAGTCAAAACATATGTAATATTTCTCTTTCTGTGCCTGGATTTATCCATGTTGTTTCAAATGACAGAATTTTATTCCTTTTAAAACTGAATAATATGCCACTGTCTATATATACACACCACATTTATTCATCCATTCATGGTCATGTAAATTGATTTCTATATTAATTTTAATATTGAGATATTACAAGGGTTGATACTTGAAGGGCTTGTTTTAGTGAATTAGAAAATGCTGAATGTTTCTATACTTACTTCCTAGTATTTCTCACAGTAATATCTGTCTATTGACTTTTGTTTCTGCTTTTCAGTAAGCTATTTTTAGGCTGGGCTTGGATGTCTGTTTTCCAGGGACATGTTTCCTAATTTTAAGATGTTCAGTCTCTTTTTTAAATGCCAGGTAAGGATCACATGGTACTACAGATTTTTCATGGCCATCATGATAATTTATTATAAGGCCTTGTCTTATCAATCTCTTCTATCTAGGCTATAAACTCCATGGTGAGAAAATCTGCTGTTCTCTTATTTTCTGTTTATCTTACACATCCAGCATCACACATGGCACAATAAATATTTATTGCATAAAGACAGCAGGTACTCAAATGCTTACAAATATGCTTCACTTTCAGATTTAACCTAACTAGGAACAGAATTACATTATATTTATTTTCATATTCTCAATGGCCATTATAGATTTTTAAAACATGGTAGAAAATAAGTGTCTCCTGATAAAATTAATAAATCATTCAAGTTTAACATGTTGCTCATTTAGTATTTTTTAGAGTACGGTTTGAATATTTTACATTGGATGATTTTCATCGTGTTAACTCTGACCATTTTCTCTATGTTTCCTCATTTAAATTTGCCTTTTAAAAAAACACAAATGATCAAGGCTATGTCTACAGTACACTAAAACACCTGGCTCATTCAAATAAGTGAAAGAAAACACAGTTACATAAATGGACAAAAATATAAATAAAAATCAGTCAAATTGTTTCTCACTGCAAAGATGACATAAGCAGCTGACTGAGTGATTTCTTTCTCACTATTCAATTCCTTGATTTAACACTATTATCACACGACTTGCAAGTACGTGCATTAAGTCTTTACGTTAGATCCAAAGGAGAATATCTCAGTGAAATTCATTTACTCTCCCTGAGTTTGGGAAGGAAGCCTATTCATTAAAAGGATGTAATACAGAACACAAAGAAAGAATGGGCAATTCTTCAACCTGGAAGTCATGTATATTTTCTCTTCCTGAAAAAAAGAATAAAAAAGTGGAAAAAGTGGATGGCCTGCATTAGGAAAGAAGTTTTAAAAATGCTGACCTCAGAAGAGATTTGAGAGATGGAGTATAGCACAATGGGCAAGTAAAATTTGTATCCAGACAAAAATCTTGAATTCAGCCAGATGCAGTGGCTCGTGCCTGTAATCTCAGCATTTCAGGAGAGTGGGGTGGAAGAATTGCTTGAAGCCAGGAGTTCAAGCTTAGGCAACATAGTGAGGCCCTGTCTCTCCCAAAATACAGAAAAATTAGCTGGGTAGGGTGGTATGTGCCTGTAGTCCCAGCTACTAGGGAGGCTGAGGTGGGAGGACTGCTGGAGGCCAAAATGTTGATGCTACAGTGAGTTGTGATCAGCTTGGGTGACAGAGTGAGACCCTGTCTCAAAACAAAACAAAACAAAAACCTTGAACTCAGAGTATTTTATTGACAAAATGTTAGCTCTTGAGCCTGACCTGTATCTGTAGAGATCATTCAACAGTTAAAAAAACAGACCTTGAGGCAATTATAAATTCACAAAGAATGTATTTGCACTTTTTAGGGATAGACGTAGAACTGAACCATGACTTTTTTTTTTTTTAATTTCTCTCTAGCACATAATTTCACCTGCTCATCCCTCATAAATCAGAAAGTTACTGATGGTGCACATAGTGTTATGCTTATATTTGATTTCACAATATCTTAATTCTGTGTCTGTCACATATAAAGGCAGACAATAAATAAATGTAGAATTGGCACTATTTGAACATTAGAGAATGTTCTACACTTTTGTTTATTTTTGGGGGGGATTGGAGTCTCACTCTGTCACCCAGGCCAGAGTGCAGTGGCGCAACCTCGGTTCACTGCAAGCTCTACCTCCCGGGTTAATGCCATTCTCTTGCCTCAGCCTCCCCCGTAGCTGGGACTATAGGTGTGCACCACCATGCCTAATGAATTTTCTTTAAAAATTTTTGTAGGCCGAGTGCAGTGTAATCCCAGCACTTTGGGAG
>NW_012115155.1:7763086-7784739 GCF_000951035.1 Colobus angolensis palliatus | reverse complement strand
TACCTCCCGGGTTAATGCCATTCTCTTGCCTCAGCCTCCCCCGTAGCTGGGACTATAGGTGCCCGCCACTACACCTGGCTAGTTTTTTTTTTTGTATTTTTAGTAGAGACGAGATTTCACTGTGTTAACCTGGATGGTCTCGATCTCTTGACCTCGTGATCCGCCTGCCTCGGCCTCCCAACGTGCTGGAATTACAGGCGTGAGCCACCACGTGCCCGGCCCTACACTTTTAAAAACAAGTGAATTTTTTGTTAATTGTATTTTATTTGCTTTGCTTATTTCAGATGCCATTATTTCCAGAAAGTTTGGGAGTGTAACTGGCTTTCCTTGATATCACTTCTGCATAAATAAGCACCAAAGAGATTGGCAGAAGAGTCTAGAGAGGAATTTTTAAAAATCTGGAATGAATAAATATTGTTTTTTACTTTGGTATTTTGTTAACCCCCAATTCTGCAAAAGTCAAAGAACATGGAAAACTAAGAAGTTCTAGAAATTGGGTTGTCACCACAATAACAATTGAGCTATCAGGAATTGTCTAAAGCAACTATATTGAGACTCTGGAATATAATAAAGTACTTTTGCAGTATCCAGGGAAGAGCTTGAAAAAGACACTGGTATATTTTGGTAAACTTTAGTGACTATCCACATTATGTGTAGCAACTATCATATCCCATCTGGTAGCCCTACAATCAGAAGCCATGGGAATGATGTCTTGTGCTCCTGATACGGCTTGCTGGTTTCAGGGTGGGCATAAAGGAGCTTGTCTTTCAAAAATTACATTTGTGGTTTTTTTAATTGCTGCTCATTGCTCTTCATCACTAAGAGAAAGGCACAGAGGTCAACCATTCTTTTAATAATCATGGAGCAAAGCAGGGTCTTAGCTGAGAGGCAATTACAGAGACAGCCCTTTTCTTTTCTATTTTTTCTATTTTTGGAGCCAGAAATTTATGGAAATATTCACCGCGTCACTGACTGCAGAGACAATGGAATAGAAAATTCATTGACCACATACAGCGATGAATATACACTTTAAAAAACTAGTTTGGAAAAGACAAACAGGTATCTTAAGTCCTAAAGAAGAGAAATCAGCAATTTCTGAGGATTGGGAGGATTAGATTTCTAGAGTTAAGACAACATAAAACTCAGAATATCCAGATTCAACAGCAAAAACAACAACAACAAACATACAGAGAGACAGGAAATATGGAGCAATTGCAAGAAAAAATAATTTGACAGAAAATATTCCTACCAAGCTGAGATGCAGACATTAACATAGAATAGAGTTAAATCAGCTGTCTTAAAAATTTTCAATGAGGTAAAGGAAAATATTGGAAACAACTATAAAAATTGGGAAAACAATGTCTAAAAAATACAAATATCAACATATAGATACACATTATAGAAAAGAACCAAGCAGAAATATAGAAACTGAAAGTTACAAGAATTGAAATGAAAACTTCACTGAGTGGGTTCAATAGCAGATTTGAGGAAACAAGAAAGAATCAGCAAGGTTTCAGATAGGACAATGGAAATTATCTAGTCTGAGGAGTAGAAAGAAAAATGTCTGAATAAAAATGGACAGACCCTGAGGTTCTTGTGAGATACCATCAATGGTGGCAATATTTGCATTATAAGAATCCCAGGATAGGATAAAGAGAAATGGGGGAAAAAACAAAATAATATGTAAAATGTTCACAAATCTAATGGAAGACATGATTATACACATCCAAGAAATTAAATTAACTCCAAACAAAATACATTTTAAGATACACAGTGAGACACATTATAGTTAATCATTAGGATCCTAAAGCAAAGAGACTTTTGAAAGCTGAATGAGAACCAAAAGTTGTCACATATAAGAGACTCTCAGTAAAAATAAGAACTAATATCTACGTGTTGGCCATGGTTCAGTGGGATTATGTATTTTAAATTCTGAAAGAAAAAAACCTCTCAACTAGGAATCTGTATCCAGAAAAAAAATCTATCAAGAATGAGGAAGAATTTCATACATTTCTAGATAAGCAAAGCATTGAATAATTAAGCTCCTGAAGTAGAGGGATAAATAAAGAATCATAAAAGTGGCAAGAGAAAAGAAACAAATGTCATACAATGACCTCTCCAATGCATCTGGCAGCAGTTTACAGTCCATAAGAGAGGGGCATGATGTATTTAAACTGAAGGAAAATATCTCTTATCCTAGAATTGTGTATCTGTCAAAATATCCTTCAAACGTGAAGGAGAAATAAAGACTTTCCAAGACAAATAAAAGATGAGGGATGCCATCAATCTGTTCTACAAGAAATGCTAAAGGAAGTACTTCAATCAGAAAGAAAAGGATTGTGATGAGCAATAAGTAATCACCTAAAGGTACAAAACACACTTGTAATGGTAGGTACACAGGAAAACAGAATGTTGTAACACTGTAATTGTGGTGTGTAAACTACTCTTATCCTCAGTACAAAGACTAAGTAATTAACCAATCAAAAATAATAACTTTAACACTTTTCAAGACTTAGTACAATAAGATATAAATAAAGGAACAAAAAGTTAAAAGCAGGAGGGGATAAAATTAAGGCATAGAGTATTTATTAGTTTTCTTTTTGCTAGCGTATTTGTTTATGCAAATAGTGTTTTTAGTTTTTATCAGGTTAAAGTAATGGGTTATAAGTTAGTATTTGCAAGCCTCATGGAAACATCGAGTCACAAACTATACAATGGATGCAAAAAAAGTAAAAAGAAATCATATCACCAAAGAAAACTTCAAATAAACATTCTAGCAATGCTTTTTAAAGATGCAGAAAAGTAAGAGCAAACCAAAGCCAAAAATAGTAGAAGAAAATAAATAAATAATAAAAATTAGAGCAGAAATAAATGAATTTGAAATAAAAACAATACAAAAAATAATGAAACAAATGCTTGTTTTTTGAAAAGTTAAGCAAAATTGACAAATTTTTGGCCAGACCACCAAAGAAAAAAAAAATCCAAATAAAATAATACATGAAAAAGTAGGCATTACAATTGATACAGTAGGAATCCAAATGATTATTACTACTGTGTGCAACTTATGCCAATAAGATGGAAAATCTAGAAGAAATAGATAAATTTCTAGACACATGCAACCTACCAAGATTAAACCATGAAGAAATCCAAAACCTGAACAGACCAACAAGTAATGAAATTGAAGCCACAATAAGAAGTCTCCCAGTAAAGAAAAGCCCAGGACTCAATGACTTTACTGATGAAATTCTACCAAGCATTTAAAGAAGGATAAATACCAATCATATTCAAACAGTTCCAAAATATAAAGGAGGGAATACTTCCAAGCTCTTTCTATGAGACCAGTATTATCCTGATACCAAACCCAGACAAAGACACATCAAAAATAGAAACTACAGGCCAACATCACTCTCAGCAAACTATTGCAAGAACAGAAAACCATGCGGTGGCATGTTCTCACTCATAGGTGGGAACTGAACAATGAGATCGCTTGGACTCTGGAAGGGGAACATCACACACCGGGGCCTATCATGGGGAGAGGGGAGGGGGGAGGGATTGCACTGGGAGTTATACCTGATGTAAATGACAAGTTGATGGATGCTGACGAGTTGATGGGTGCAGCACACCAACATGGCACAAGTATACATATGTAACAAACCTGCACGTTATGCACATGTACCCTAGAACTTAAAATATAATAATGCAATTAAAAAAAAAAGAACACATACATGCAACCAAGAAGCTTATCAAAAAATGATCAGTATTACTTATCATTAGAGAAATACATATCAAAACCACAATAAGATACTTACACCAGTCAAAATGGCTATTAAAAAGTCAAAAAATAACAGATGACATTGAGGTTGTAGAGAAAAGGGAACACTGGTGGGAATGTAAATTAGTTCAGCCCCACTGAAAATTTGAAGGTTTCTAAAACAACTTACAATAACCATTTGATTGACCAATATTGTTATTGGGTATATGCCTAAAGAAATATAAATTGTTCTAGCATACAGAGACATGCATGCAGATGTTTATCACAGCACTATTCACAATAGCAGCAGGGCAGACATGTAGTCAATCTAAATGCCCATCAATGGTAGACTGGATAAAGAAAGTGTAGGCTGGATGTGTTGGCTCATGCCTGTAATCCCAGCACTTTGAGAGGCTGAGGCAGGCGCATCACCTGAGATTGGGAATTTGAGACCAGCCTAGCCAACATGGTGAAACCCCATCTCTACTAAAAGAAATACAAAAATTAGCCAGGCATGGTAGCAGATACCTGTCATCTCAGCTACTCAGGGAGGTGAGGCAGGAGAATCATTTGAACTCAGAAGGCACAGGTTGCAGTGAGAAGATATTATGCCACTGCACTCCAGCCTGGGTGACAGAGTGAGACTCCCTTTCAATAAAAATAAAAAAGGAAAATGTATATGAGGTACACATATGCATGGAATACTACACATCCATGAACAGAATATCATGTCTTTTGCAGCCTCCTTGATGCAACTGGAGGCCACTATTCTAAGTGAACTACAAAGGAACAGAAAACCACTTATATGTGAGATCTAGACATCGAGAATAAATGGGCTGGGTGCAGTGACTCATGTCTGTAATCCTGGCACTTTGGAAGGCCAAGGAGTGATCAGAACTTTGAGACCAGCCTGGCCAACATGCAAAACCACACCTCTACTAAAAATATACAAAAATTAGCCGGGCATAGTGGTGCACACCTGTAGTCCCAGCTACTCAGAAAGCTGAGGTGGGAGAGTCACTTGAACCTGGGAGGTGGAGGTTGCAGTGAGCCAAGATTGTGCCACTGCACTCCAGCCTGGGTGACAGGTGAAACTCTGTCTCAGGAAAATAAAATTAAATAAAGGAATAAACATTGAGAACACATGGACACCAAGAAGTGAACAACAGGCACCAGGGTCTCCTTAAGGATGAAGAGTGGGAGGGGCGAGAGGATCAGAGAACTACTTTTCAAGTACCATGTTTATTACCTGGGTGATGAAACAATCTGCATGCCAAACTCCTGTGATATGCAATTTTCCTATGTAAGAAACCTACACATTCCCCTGAATGTATAACAAAAGTTAAAAAAGTAAAATAAAAAAAAAAAAGAATGAAATGCTTAGGAATAAACTTAACCAAGGAGGAGAAAGACTTATAAACTGAAAACTACAAAAGATTCTTGAAAGAATTTGAAGAAGATCTAAATAGATGGAAAGATACCTGTGTTCATGGATTGGAAGATATAATACTGTAGATTCAATCCCAGTGACAAACCCAAAGGTGTTTCTTACAGAAATAAAATCTTAAAATTCACATGAAATCCCCAGAAACTGAGTAGCTAAAACAATTTTGAAATAAACAGTAAATTTGTAGGACTTACACTTCCTGATCCCCAAAATCAACATAAAGCTATAGTTATCTAAACAGTGTGATACTGGCATTAAGTACACATGTAGACCATTGAAACAGAGTAGATGGCTTAGTAATAATCTACACATACATGACTGAGTTTCAACAAGGTAGGAAGACCATATAACTGGGAAAGTACATTCTTTTCAACAAAAGTTTCTGAGGAGACTGAATATTCACATGCCAGTGAATGAAGTTAGACCCTGATATGGTTTAAATTTTTGTCCCCACCCAAATCTCATGTGGAATTGTAATCCCCAACACTGGAAGTGGGGCCTGGTGGGAGGTGATTGAATCATCAGGGCAGATAGCCCTCTTGGTGCTATTCTCATGATAATGAGTGTGTTCTTGTGAGATGTGGTTATTTGAAAGTGTGTGACACTTCACCTCCACTCTTTCTTTCTCCTGCTCTGGCCTTGTGAAGTGCTGGCTTCTCCTTCAACTTCTGCTATTGAGAGGTGGTAATGTGCTAGCAGCCCTCACTCTTGGTACCTCCTTGGCCTCTGCATACACTCTGGTGGCGTTTGAGGAGCCCTTCAGCCCGCCACTGTACTGTGGGAGCCCCTCTCTGGGCTGGCAAGGCTGGGGCTCCCTCTGCTTGCAGGGAGGTGTGGAGGGAGAAGCGGGGGCAGAAACCGGGACTGTGTGCGGTGCTGGCGGGCCAGCGTGAGTTTCGGATGGGTGGGGGCTCGGTGGGCCCTGCACTCAAGAGTGGCCAGCTGGTGCCACCAGCCGTGGGCAGTGAGGGACTTAGCACCTGGGCCAGCAGCTGCAGAGGGTGCGCTGGGTCCCTCAGCAGTGCCAGCCCACTGGCGCTGCACTTAAATTCTGGCCATGCCTCAGCTGTCTCCTTGCAGGGCAGGGCTTCGGATCTGCAGTCCACCATGCCCTAGCCTCCCCCCTACCCCCACTGTGGGTTTCTGCGAAGCCCTAGTCTCCCGGATGGGCACCATCCCCTGGGCGCCCTGTCCCATCAACCGCCCAAGGGCTGAGGAGTGCAGGCGCAGCTGGGGACTGCTGGGCAGCTCCACCTGCAGCCCTGATTGGGGATCCACTAGGTGAAGCCAGCTGGGCTCCTGAGTCTAATGGGGACATGGAGAACCTTTATGTTTAGCTAAGGGATTGTAAATACACCAGTGGGCACCCTGTGTCTAGCTCAAAGTTTGTGAATGCACCAATCAGGACTCTGTCTAGCTGACCTGGTGGGGACTTGGAGGACTTTTCTGTCTAGCACTGTGTGTGTAGCTAAAGGATTGTAAATACACCAATCAGCACACTGTGTCTAGCTCAGGGTTTGTAAGTACACCAATCAGCACCCTGTGTCTAGCTCAAGGTTTGCAAACACAGCAATCAGTGCTCTGTGTCTAGCTAACCTAGTGGGGACTCGGAGAACTTTTATATCTAGCTAGAGGATTTTAAATGCACCAATCAGCACTCTGTGTCTAGCTCAGGGATTGTAAATGCACCAGTCAGCACCCTGTCAAAATGGTCCAATCAGCTCTCTGTAAAAGGGACCAATCAGCAGGATGTGGGTGGGGTCAGATAAGGGAATAAAAGCAGGCTGGGGGAGCTAGCCAGCAGCAACCTGCTGGGGTCCCCTTCCACACTTTGGAGGCTTTGTTCTTTTGCTCTTTGCAATAAATCTTGCTGCTGCTCACTCTTTGGGTCCACACTGCCTTTATGAGCTGTAACACTCACCAGAAAGGTCTACGGCTTCACTCCTGAAGTCAGTGAGAGCACGAACCCACCAGAAGGAGGAAACTGCAGACACATCTGAACATCTGAAGAAACAAACTCCTGACTACCATCTTTAAGAACTGTAACACTCACCGCGAGGGTTCACGGTTTCGTTCTTGAAGTCAGCGAGACCAAGAACCCACCAATTCTGGGCACGTTATGATTTTAAGTTTCTTGAGGCATCACCAGAAGCTGAGCAGATGCTGCCATGTTTTCTGTACACCCTGCAGAACTGTGTCCCAATTAAACCTCTTTCTTTACACATGACCCACTCCCAGGTATTTCTTTAGAGCAGTGTGAGAACTAAAACAGACCCTTACTTTTCAGCATATATAAAACTTAACCCAAAATTGATAAAAAGATCTAAACTTTTAAGAGCTAAAAGTCTTAAAAAGAAAATAAGTGAAAAATCTTCATGACCTCATATTAGACAATAAATTCTGAAGTGTGACACCAAAACTTAAAGAAAAAATAGACAATTTGAAATTCATAAAAATAATTTTTTAAATATGTGCATCAAAGGACAATATCAAGAGAATGAAAAAACAGTTCACACAATGAGAGAAAATATTTCCTTTTTTATTTTATTTTATTCTCTTTTTTGGGGGGTTTTAAGGAGCAAAATGTTTAATAGGCAAGAAAGAATAAAGAAAGAAGAAAAGGGGAAAACAGCTTCCCCATGCAGAAACAGAGGGAGGACGGCTCGGAACAAAGAGACCCAGTGAGAAAATATTTTCAAGTGATGTTTCTCAGAATAAATGAATAGCTAGGATGTTTAAAAAACGTTACAACTCAACAATAAAAAATACCAGCCGAATTCAAAAATGAAAAAAGGACTTGAGTAGACATTTCTCCAAAGAAGATATACCAATGGCCAGTAAGCACATCTAAAGATGTTAAACATTATTAGTCATTGAGGAAACACAAATCAAAGCTATGAACAAGTACCACTCCATATTAATTAGAATGGCCATTAAATCAATTAATTTTAATTAATAGCAAGTGTTGGAAAGGCTGTAGAGGAATTAGGACGCTTGTACATTGCTGCTCAGAAATGCAAAATGGTATAGTTGCCATGAGAAACAGTTTGGCAGTTTCTAAAATAGTTGAACATAGATTTATCATACTACTTAGCAGTTCCACTCCTAGGTATATACTCCAAAGAATTGAAAAATGGAACTCAGATAATTATACACTAATGCTTATAGCAGCCTTAATTATAATAACCAAAAGTTGTAAATAACAAAGTGTCCTTCAGCAGATAAACGGATAAACAAATGTGGTATATATAAACATACAATCAAATGTTATTAAACCCTGAAAAATGGGTGCAGTTTTGATACAAGCTATGATGTGAATGGATCTTGAAAATGACAGGGTAAATGAAATAACCCAGAAACAAAAGAACAGATGTTGCTCTGATGCTATATATATTTAGAATCTATAGCAGGCAAATTCATAACAGTAGAATAAAGTAAAATAGAGTTTACCAGGGACTGGGAGAGGGAAAAAGAGTTATTGCTTAATGGGTAGATAATTTGAGTTGATGAAAATGTTCTGGAAATATATATTGGTTATCATTAAAGAGCATTATAAATTGCCTCAATGCCACCAAATTGTATACCTCGGAATTGTTGAAATGGTAGATTTTATGTGTATTTTCCCTATTAAAAAAAATTTAAGGGTACTGAGAAGCAAGTAGAGATGACTTACAGAATTTCTTGTAGAATGTATTCGTAAAAGTGGGGAATCATGGCTTTGTGTTGATAGCCTAAATTGTAAACTCTTTGGACTGTTCAGTCAGATGCCACAAGTTCTATTAATTCCTATTTGGTCCTTCAAAGAACAATTCAAATTATTTTCCTGTGTATGTCCGTAGCCATCTATGTATACGTGAACTATTCATTCATCTATATGATGAACAGCACTTTCAAATGCCTATTCTATAGACACTCAGTAACTTCCAGGCACCTATGCATTTCACTGCCTTTTACCAGAAATACCTTCTCTGTAGGGATATATTCTTTTCAGTAGGGATATATTGTTTTCAGTTCTGTATCATCAATGACTAGAAAAATACCTAAGCTTTGTGGCTGTAATTTAACTTTTGTAATGAATAGAAATGAAAATGAAAACAAAATAAACTCTAAATGAGAGTCAAAATTATTTGGTAAAGATGTTGGTTAAGCAACAGCTTAGAAAAGTAGGAAAAGGTTTCTTTCTGGTTTGAGTTTTTAGGAAAGAAAAATCTCCACTGTAAAATTGACAGATGCTCCTATTAACTAAAATCATTAAGAATCAATATTTAAATTATTTCACAGATATTGATGTAAACTAAGTTAATTAACTTTTGGTATAGAATATTGAGGCCAGTATAATCTCAATCAATCAACATGTATGTGTTCACACAAGGAAGTCAGTGGGCACTAAGATGAAATTCATCATACAGGTAGATGAAAAGTCTCATATAGCAATATCAAGACCCAGAAATTAAGGTTAACGCCTTCCTTTACAGAAGAACTAAAACTAAGTTAAAGATTAGAGCTATTACAAAGCTGTGAGAATTCAGTTAGAAAGTGTTTTTTGTGCAATACACATTAAAATGTAAGAAATGGCACAAAAATTTTAAAGTTCTGTGGTGGCTTGACTAATGGACATTAAAAAACATACCTATAGAAACAATGAAATGCAAATGGCCAGGTGTTACTATGCACTAAGTCACAGACACCTGATAATAGCCTACTGATTTACTTCTCTTAATTCTACTTCATTTAAGATAAATTTAAAGAAATAGATTCTACAGTGTCTAGCACACAATAGGGCAGCAGAATCTAGTGGCTCAGAGCATGAACTTTAGAACCAGAATGATGGATCAAACTCTATCTGTCTTTTTTTTTTTTTTTCCTAGCTATACAATCCTTGGCAAGTTACTTTATTCTCTGGCCCTTAGATTTCCCATAACCATGAGCTAAATATTCTGTCTTCCTAAAAGCCTTGTTGTAAAGATTGGATGAGATAATGGAAGCACCATTTTTACATTAATGCTTGACACATAGTGTTACATAAGCATTTATGTGTATTTTAAAATTTATCACAAAACTATATGAAATACAATCACATACTAAAAGTAATACAGAAGTCATGGATGAGAATATTTGTGACATGAAGAATGTGTTTTAATGTGTATACCTATCCTTTGTCTATATGTGAATTGCAGTTTTGATTCTAAGTGTTTCCAGAACCCAACATAAGGAGCAGATCACTTACTTTTTTTTTCACTGGTATCGTACAATAAAACATAAATCAACTGTTTAGTGGATGAATAACTGTTCTTGGTGTTGAAGCTAGCTGTTTCTTCCAAGTTTTACTTCCAAAGAGGAATGCTCTAGATCAATAAAAATGCCCTCAGTGACAGGCCCACAACAGACACAGCTGCCCACTTTCAAGAGCTGTTTTGGGAGGAGGCTGTGGACCTCTTCCTCAAATCCCATTCAGTCAAAGCCCATCTGTGCAGAATTATGGTCTTCAAAGTCTGCCTTCTATTATTCTTTTGTGTCTTGGGCAATTAGAAGGAAACAAAGATTAATGCACTATAATACCTCTGAAATGTCAAGTTTAAAGTTGGATTTTCAGGCAAAGAGGCTCAATTGTGTTAGAATTAAACTTTTATTGAAATACTGTAGGGTTTTTTGTCCCCTATGATTCAGGTTGCCCAAAGGGCTATTTATTTCCAATATACTGATAAGCACCTTTAGACATCAAAGTTCTCACTAAAATAGGCTAAATAGAAGTCTCATAGGTAAGTACTAGCCAGAGCAACTAGGCACGACAAAGAAAGAAAGGAATTGACATCGGAAAGGAGGAAGACAAATTGTCCCTGTTTGCAGATGACATAATGTTATATAGAGAATCCTTCATACTCCACCAAAAAAAACTTATTATACTAATAAACAAATTCAGTACAATTGCAGCATACAAAAAAAGCAAACAAAATTCAGTAGCACTTTTATATGCCAATGGTGAACTATCTCCAAAAAAAAAAAAAAAAAAATCAAGATAGCAATCCAGTTAAAATAGCTACCCAAAACCCTACACATACATTTAACCAAGGAGGTGGAAGATCTCTACAATTAAAACAATAAAAAATTGATGAACTAAATTGAAGTGGACATTAATAAATGAAAAGATATCCTGTGTTCACAGACTGGAAGAATTCATATTGTTAAAATGTTTGTACTACCCAAAACAATATACAGTCCCTATCAAAATACCAATGGCATTTTTCCTAGAAATAGAAAAAAAAAAATTCTAAAATTGTTATGAAACCACAGAAGACCCTGAACAGTCAAAACAACCTTTATAAAAGAATTAACCAGAAGTCATCATACTACCTGACTTTAAAATACTCTACATAGCAAGCATAACCAAAATCTCATGTTACTTGCTTAAAAACAGACACATGGACCAATGGAACAGAATAGAGAACCAGGAATATATATAGACATTTATAGTCAACTTGTTTTTGAGAAAGGTGCCAAGAATACACATTAGGGAAAGGACAGTCTCTTCAGTAAACAGTGCTGATAAAATTGGATATCCATATGTGGAAGAATTAAATTAGGCCCTAATGAAATTAGTTTTCACCACTTACAAAAATCAATGCAAAAACAAATTAAAGATTAAAATATAAGACGCAAAACTATGAAACTACTGGAAGAAAACATAGGAGAAACACTATAACATTGGCCTGGGCAAGTGCTTTTTGGATAAGACCTCAAAAGCACAGGCAACAAAAGCAAATATAGACAAATGGGATTACATCAAACTAAAATGCTTCTGCACAAAAAAGAAAACTACCAATAGAGTGAAGAGACAACCTACAAATGAGAGGAAATATTTACAAACTGTGCATCTGGTAAGGGATTAATATCCAGAACTCAAACAACTCTATAGAAACACAAAACAGACAATCAACAAATAATCCAATTAAAAAAGAGCAAAAGATCTGAATAGACATTCCTTAAAGAAGACATTCAAATGGCCAATAGGTATATGAAAAGGTGCCCAATATTGTTAATCATCAAGGAAATGCAAATCAAAACCACAATGAGATATCCCCTCACCCCAGTTAGAATGGTTATTATCCATAAGGCAAAAAGTAACAAATAGGGCAAGAATGTGGAGAAAGAAGAACTCTTATACATGGTTGTTGAGAATGTACATTAGTACAGCCATTATGTACAGCAGTATAGAGGTTTCTCAAAAAATTAGAGCTACCATATGATCAAATAATCTCACTCGGGATATATATCCAAAGGAAATGAAGTCAATGTATCAAAGAGAATTTGAGCTCTCATGTTTATTGCAACAATATTCACAATAACCAAGATATACAATAAACCTAGTATCCATCATGAATGGACATTAGATGATGAATGGATA
The DNA here is from genome assembly GCF_000951035.1 of Colobus angolensis palliatus. Taxonomy (NCBI): domain Eukaryota; kingdom Metazoa; phylum Chordata; class Mammalia; order Primates; family Cercopithecidae; genus Colobus; species Colobus angolensis. The sequence continues at coordinate 7,772,139 of NW_012115155.1, read as the reverse complement.
CTAAAATGTGGCATATAACACAATAAAATAATATTCAGGCATAAAAATGGATGAAAGCCTGTCATCTGTAACAACACGGATGAACCTAGAAACATTATGTGAATTGACATTACCCATACACAGATGGACAAATACTGCGGGATCTCACTTATATATGAAATTTCAAAGTCCATCTCACAGAAGTAGAGAGTACAATAGTGGGTATCAGACTGGAAAGGATAAGTGGGAGGGGGGCTTGGGGAGAGCTTTGTCAACGGGTACAAGTTTACATTTAGATGGGAGGAGTAATTTTTGGTTTGCTATTGCACAGTAGGATGACTATGTTTATGATTACGTTTATCCATTGTATATTTCAAAATAACTAGGAAAAAAGGGTTTTGAATATTTTCACTACAAAGAAATGACAAGTGTTTGGGTAATGGATATGCTAATTACCCTGAATCGATCATTACACAATGTATACATAAACTGAAACTTCACACCATAGCCCATAAATGTGTATAATTATTATGTGACAGTTAAGAACAAAAAAATTTAGAAAAGCAATGTATTGATTGTTTAAGGATGATGAAACAGTTTAATAAATTGACTTGAAATACCAACATTTTCTCTGAAATAAACTAGATAGAAACCTATTTTTTCAACTATATTCCCTTGGAGTACTAAAACACATACAGAAAAATGAGTGAGACTTTGTGAAGTCTAAACTGAATGTCTCTATATGCATGTTTAAAAATAACCAAAATATTGTTTTGAAAAAATACACTTTAATTAACAGACTTAACTTATATTTAATAAGTGCATATTATTTGCTCAGAACATTGGAAAATTAAAAATAATGGACTGAGTTTTTGCCCATGAAGAATGTAGAGGGTAGTAATTCAGTGGTCTTTTTGTATAACGTTTCTTCGGTCCCTTTAAGTACTGAGCTGTGTGAAATGTGTTGATCATGTTTAAATTGCTGACAAAACATTTTAAAGAAAAAGATAAATCAGGACAGTAAAACGATCTAAATCAATTACCAGATTAACTGGTTCATGTAAATTACTGAAGGGAAACCTGTGGCCAGAGGCCAAAGCTGGCTTTAATTTAGCAGCCTGTTTTTAAAGAGTAGGGAAAAACCTTCCTCAGTTGACTTGCCCTGGCTGAGCTGTTAGTAGTGTCCACAGAAGGAAAGATGGAGAGTTTAGACATCTCTTAGTGTTAAACATATGGTGGGCACGTGGACAAATCATAATAATGGGAAATAACTTTCTAAATATGGTTCAGCAAAGGGCTGGGATAAAGCCAGAAAAACGACTTCTGTTTTCTTTCCTACCATAATGATGTTTCTGTTTTCTTTTTGTGACCCATTACTGCCTGTGTTTTTCTCTCTCTTTTTTTTTTCACTTTATCTCAACTTCTTACCTAACCTCTTTTCTTTGTCCTTTTTTTTCTTTTTCTATTTCATGTCCACTTTTTCCAATGAATTTCCAGTCTGCTTCATCAACTTACATTCTCTCTTAACTGGCCTCTATGTGTTTTAATATGTTTTCTTTTTTTTTTTTTAACTCATTTTTACTTTTAATGTCAGACTCATTCTGAGGCTATATACAGAATCCAGCATCAGCACAGAAAAAGTCATTTGAGTTTCCTCTTCCTCATATTGAAATAAAAAATAAATATCTAAAATAATCCGTAACACATAGTTTTAAATTGAGTAGATGTAAAACGCTTGCTCTGAGAGCAGCACTGAATTCCCTTCAGAATGTCTTTAGAAGTGGGTTTTTATATGTCTGCCATCTGAGTTTTTTTATTTTATTTTATTATTATACTTTAAGTTCTAGGGTACATGTGCATAATGTGCAGGTTTGTTACATATGTATACTTGTGCCATGTTGGTGTGCTGCACCCATCAACTCGTCAGCACCCATCAATTCATCATTTATATCAGGTATAACTCCCAATGCAATCCCTCCCCCCTCCCCCTCCATGATAGGCCCCGATGTGTGATGTTCCCCTTCCCGAGTCCAAGTGATCTCATTGTTCAGTTCCCACCTATGAGTGAGAACATGCGGTGTTTGGTTTTCTGTTCTTGTGATAGTTTGCTAAGAATGATGGTTTCCAGCTGCATCCATGTCCCTACAAAGGACGCAAACTAATCCTTTTTTATGGCTGCATAATATTCCATGGTGTATATGTGCCACATTTTCTTAATCCAGTCTGTCACAGATGGACATTTGGGTTGATTCCAAGACTTTGGTATTGTGAATAGTGCCGCAATAAACATACGTGTGCATGTGTCTTTATAGCAGCATGATTTATAATCCTTTGGGTATATACCCAGTAGTGGGATGGCTGAGTCATATGGTACATCTAGATCTAGATCCTTGAGGAATCGCCATACTGTTTTCCATAATGGTTGAACTAGTTTACAATCCCACCAACAGTGTAAAAGTGTTCCTATCTCTCCACATCCTCTCCAGCACCTGTTGTTTCCTGACTTTTTAATGATTGCCATTCTAACTGGTGTGAGATGGTATCTCATTGTGGTTTTGATTTGCATTTCTCTGATGGCCAGTGATGATGAGCATTTTTTCATGTGTCTGTTGGCTGTATGAATGTCTTCTTTTGAGAAACGTCTGTTCATATCCTTTGCCCAGTTTTTGATGGGGTTGTTTGTTTTTTTCTTGTAAATTTGTTTGAGTTCTCTGTAGATTCTGGATATTAGCCCTTTGTCAGATGAGTAGATTGCAAAAATTTTCTCCCATTCTGTAGGTTGCCTGTTCACTCTGATGGTAGTTTCTTTTGCTGTGCAGAAGCTCTTTAGTTTAATGAGATCCCATTTGTCAATTTTGGCTTTGGCTGCCATTGCTTTTGGTGTTTTAGACATGAAGTCCTTGCCCATGCCTATGTCCTGAATGGTACTACCTAGATTTTCTTCTAGGGTTTTTATGGTATTAGGTCTAACATTTAAGTTTCTAATCCATCTTGAATTAATTTTCCTATAAGGAGTAAGGAAAGGATCCAGTTTCAGCTTTCTACTTATGGCTCGCCAATTTTCCCAGCACCATTTATTAAATAGGGAATCCTTTCCCCATTTCTTGTTTCTCTCAGGTTTGTCAAAGATCAGATGGCTGTAGATGTGTGGTATTATTTCTGAGGACTCTGTTCTGTTCCATTGGTCTATATCTCTATTTTGGTACCAGTACCATGCTGTTTTGGTTACTGTAGCCTTGTAGTATAGTTTGAAGTCAGGTAGCGTGATGCCTCCAGCTTTGTTCTTTTGACTTAGGATTGTCTTGGCAATGCGGGCTCTTTAAAAGTTTGAAGACTTTTCAACTTACTTTCTCTCTTAACTGGCCTTTATATGTTTTAATATTTTTTTCAATTTAAAAGTTTGAAAACTCATTTTATTTTATTTTATTTTTAAGACAGGATCTGGTTCTGTTTCCCAGACTGGAGTGCAGTGATGCTGTCATGGCTCACTGCAGCCTTGACCTCCCAGGCTCAAACAATCCTCCCACCCGAGCCTCCAGAGTAGGTGAGACTACAGGTGCACACCACCATGCCCAGCTAAATTTTGTATTTTTCTGTTGATAGAGGGTCTCTCTATGTTGCCCAGGCTGGTCTCAAACTCTTGAGCTCAAGCGATCCATGGGCGTTGGTCTTCCAAAGTGCTGGGATTACAGACATTAGTCACTGTGTCCAACCCTAAACCACTTTTTAATTGTGTGTGTTTGTTTGTTTGTTTGTTTCTCTTAACAACTTAACACATCCTCCTGCTAAGCTGAAACTGCAGATTTTGGCTAGAGTTTTGAGATGGCCATTATCTGATGGCCCCACCTGAGCAAGTCCTTTTATTTTGGGGGCTTCAGCTTCCTCATCAGCAATGTCAGTGTCAGTCTAAATGAGCTCTAAGATGCTGGTACTTTTAGCACTCCATAGTCATTTTAAAATGATTTTATTAGTAGCTATTTTTTAAGCATTTAGTGAAGTACTGAAAATTGCCCCAGGGTTATTGGGATGAAATTTATATTAGGTTAATCAAAGTGAGGGAAAGATGCAATTATCAATATGGCTATATTACGTAGAGAGTCCTTCATTATCTTTTGTACAGGTTAAGAGGTGGAGTGCTGTATAGCTTGAAATGCATATTTTTCCCACAGACTCCTGGAGAAATTGTTGCCTGTACTGGTTACATTATGGTTTTCACAAAATTTTTCTGACCAGTATTTAAGTGAGAATGTAAGAGATATAATATGTCTGATATCTGGTAGAATTGGGGTAAAATAGAAATAACTAGGCCTTCACAGGGTGACAGAAGCATATTTTTTGCCAGTGAGGCTCATGAGTTACTTCCATGATTCATTTTTACATAAGGTATTAGATTCTGATTTAGTTGGTAATTTTGTGAAAAAGATTTTGTTTAACAAAACCTAAATTGTACACGTTAAGTGAGCTACATAGAACAATTGTCCATTCACTGATTCACTCCATTAATCTACTAACTTACTCCTGAACTCACTCACTAATTCTGAGGAGATCCCTTGAAATCTGAACTTACAGAGAAGGCATTGGTTGGGATTTTCTGATGAATTTGAATGGTCTTTTAATTGGTTCACAGTTCAAAAGTGAGATGCACACATTCACTAATGAGTACAATACTCTCAAGAGTTCTATTTTACATATTCACTTAAGGTAACCCGATGCCTCAAAAAAGGGAAAGGTAGGCATTTCCTAAGAAAATGATACAAAAAGAGACTTCAGGAAGGAGGTCATTAGTTGTTATCAATCTTGAAATATAAGTTGTTTATATTTCGGATGGGCAAGGACATCAAAGTGTTCTATACAGAAGCAGAATGAATAAAGACATCCTGGAAGACAACGTCTTGGCTTGCTAAAAGTTTTAAATTTTTCTATTCCGTAGATTCCTATGCTAAGTAATATTTCTAAAAGTGTGTGTGTGGGGTGCGGGGGCAGTGGTGGCTAGTCGTAACTGGCGTTGGTCCAGGGTGGCCACTGGTATCTAATATATAGAAGACAGAGATGCTGCTAAGCATCCGGCAGTGCATGGGCAGCCCCATGTCCCCACACCAGGAACTGTATGCTCCAAAATATCAATAGTGCCAAGGTTCAGAAATCTGGTTATAAGGTGTAAAATATAAAGGGAAAAAAGCCAATGCAGAATGAGAGATGGGGGAGATAGCACACCATGACAGCCTTTTATACTATGTTAAGAAGTTTGGACATTACTACCAAAGATGAATACCAAAACGATTTAATATTGTTTTCTTTTCTAAGAAATACCATTCTGATCTATAACAGCAGCTTTGCAAATAAGGGACCAACATCCAGGCAGCTTGTTGATTGTTCATTGACTAATCAACATTAAGTGAATTATTAAGCAAATTCAGATTTGAGTAGACTGTGACTTTAGTAATATCATTTATCCCATTTGGGTCTCAATTATCTTATTCCTAAAATGAAAAGTCTAAAATAGACAATCTAATGGGCCATCAAGTATTAAAATTCTAACATAGTATGTCTGTGAGAAAATGTAATGTGGTGAAGAATTGGTTTATATTTATATGCCGATGTTAATCTTAGTCACACACATAAAGAAGCACATATACTCATCTATATGCACACACATATACTCATCTATACTTTACCTCTCAACCTTCCTGACACAGATTTGTAAATGCACAGACTATAAAGCTAGCTTACTTTAGGTGTACTGATGTGAGCTGATGAAGACTGGTATGTGATCCTTGTAAAATCTTTAAAACATTCATTAATACAATTCTCCATTGTCCTACTTGAAATCAGACAGTAAACTAAATAATCTTCAGCATGCTTTTCTGTATTGCTAAGAAAATTTTTAAATATAGGATCTGGAAAAATTTTTGTTACATTTCTAAGCCCTCATTACCTGTGATTAGAGAGAATTGTACCATGAATATATATTGTTTTTGGATCCAGGATCTCGCTCTGTTGCCAGTGTTGGAGTGCAGTGGTATAATGCTAGCTCACTGTAGCCTCAAGCTCCTGGGCTTAAGCGATACTCTCACCTCAGTTTCCTGAGTAGCTGGGACTACAGGTGTGTGCCACCACAGCTGGCTAATTTTTTGTTTTTGTGGAAAATGAAGTCTTGCTATGTTGCTCAGGCTGGTCTCAAACACCTGGCCTCAAGCAATTCTCCTTGACTTGACCTCCCAAAACTTTGGGATTAGAGGTGTGAAATACTGTCCCTGGCTGGTCAAATTTATAATGGTATCATCACATCAACAATAAATGTCAGATGCGACGTGTCACTAAAATAAGTTTTCTTATTGTTTATTGGATAGAACTTCTAAGTCATTGTAAAATACTTTAGATAGTTGTGCCTGTAGCATATTATCAAAAGGAACACATAATAAAGTGAATTTGTGTGATGAAGACAAGTATGGAATCGACACTTAGGAAGAGGAGCAGGGACTTCAACATCCTACAGAGCTTTTAAGACTGAATTCCAAACATTTATTGTCTAATCAGAGCATCATCAGACTAAGTATCCTAGGATTTCTCTACATGTGAGAGCATCATCATCAGATATATCTAGGTAACCTGAATATAAGAGAAGCTATAATGTTCTAACAGTATTACCAGGCACAAGGGGCAAAACATTTGTATAAACATTTATATCACAAAGGACCCAATCTTACCGTAGTTTCTCAAGAAGTCAGCAATAATATGACATTGGCAATTTAAAATGAGTAATGTTAGAGGAAACAATTTTGTTTTAAACATATTTCAGAGGGAATAATTAGAAGGACGTGATCTAAGTCTCCAAAACTTAAGGCTACAGGCATTTTCTCCACATTTTCCAAATGCGGGTGCCTATGATTATATCATGAAATTCATACATCTCTGTTGCCCTCTCCTCTAATCAACCTACAGAATGTTGATTTTTATGTGTGTCTTTGAAAGTATAAGTGAAACATTGAGTTTTGAGGAAACAGCAGAGGAGTTTCAGTTAAACTCAGGGTTAGCAAAAATGACAGCAGTGGCTTTGAGGCAATTTCTTCAATTCTTACAGACTTCATATAATATAATTCTTGATTAACCCTAACCACATCCACTCAGTGCCAGTTTAGGGCAATGAGGTAGGAAAGGGAAAATCTACCAAAAATAATAGAGCCTAGTGACAAGGAAAGCAAGTGAAGCAGTCAACCCCCATTACAGAGACTGAGACCTCAGAGGCAGGGAAGAAAGAAGAGATACATGGCCCAGCAGCGGGAAAAGAGTCTTACTACTGAGCACATTGACTTTTCTAGTCTCAGATGTCTTTATTTCCAAATTTTCCTGGGAAATATAATTGCTAAGCAGAGGTGGAAGTTGAAGATTACTCTCCAAGCATCGCATTTCTCAAAATGGCATTGAGGCATCAAAGAAAAACAGACTTATATTGATGCTGCCCAGTGGTAGCAGCTTTTCATTGTATCTATGGATTAATTTCTTCATAAGAATAGGGGACTAAGTTAATACAGGACAGAAATATAAAGTCCTAGGTAGACTTTAGGAGAAAATATAAAACGTACCACAAATACATCAATATTTTACATGAATTGAGAAAGAATATAAATTCCATTCTTTCTCATAAGCAATGTATCCTTTATTGACATCCCCTATATTCTATATAGACATCATACTCAGTAGGGAATAAATAGTAATCTTGATAAAGAAAGCCCAGGATAAATTCTAGTCGAATCTATACAAGGCAGAGAATTCATCTCCCCTTGTTCCTCCCAGCTAAACACAATAATAAACCCTAGAAATAAAGCAAGAGGCAACCAAGGGAGAATTCTAAAAGGCAGAAGAGGAAAACAAACTTGTCTGCCACCCCAGGACCAGAAAAGTAACATAATGAAAGTCCACCTTATGACTTCCCCAAAAGAAGATGGTGACCCAGGTCTGGTGTTTTGCAATTCCCAACCTAGTAACAGGTGGTGGTTCAGCTGAGCTCATTTCTCTCCTAAGTCAAAGAGTCCAAGTGAAAACAATAGGTGAGACTGGCAGCACCAGCAGAGGATCAGTCAATCACATTTCTATAGACTAGCAATGAAGTATATAAAACAAAATTAAAACACAATACCATTTACAATTGCTCCAGAGTGAATGAAATATGGAGATATACCAACTAAAAAGACATATTCATAAACTGTATACTGAATATCGTGAAATACTGAATAAGGGAATCAAAAAAGATCAATACATGTGATACACCACGGAAACAGACTTAAAAACAAAAATAACATAATCATCTCAGTAGACACAGAAAAAGCATTTAGCAAAATCCAGCATCCCTTTCTGATTAGAACACTCAGCAAACTTGGCATACAAGGAACATAGCTCAATGCAATCCAAGCCGTTTATGACAAACCCACAGCGAGCATGAAACAATGGAAAAAAGTTGAGAGCATTCCCCATGAGAACTGGAACCAGACAAGGATGCCCACTCTTCCCACTTCTATTTAACATAGTCCTGGAAGTCCTAGTGAGAGCAATCAGACAGGAGAAAGAAAGGAAGAGCATCCAAATCGGTAAAGAGGAAGTCAAACTGTCGCTGTTTGCTGACAACATGATGACATACCTAGAAGAACCTAAAGACTTCCAAAAAGCTCCTGGAACTGATAAGTGAATTCAGCAAACTTTCAGGATACAAATTAATGTACACAAATCAGTAGCTCTTCTATATGCCAACATCGATCAAGCTGAGAATCAAATCAAGAACTCAACTCCTTTTACAATAGCTGGAATAGAAAATAAGATACTTATGAATATGCCTAGCTAAGGAGGTGAAAGAACTCTACAACAAAAACTGCAAAACACTGCTGAAAGAAATCATAGATGACAAACAAATGGATATACATCCCATGCTTATGGATGGGTAGAGTCAATATTGCAAAAATGGTCATGCTGCCAAAAGCAACCTACAAACTCAATGCAATGTGCATCAAAATACCATAATTCTTCACAGGACTAGAACAAAACAATCCTAAAGTTCATATTGTACCAAAAAAAAAAAAAAA
>NW_012115155.1:7682771-7763036 GCF_000951035.1 Colobus angolensis palliatus | reverse complement strand
AAAACAAACCAAAAAACAAATATGAGAGCATCGCATTACCTGACTTAAAAGTATAATGTAAGACCACAGTCACCAAAACAGCATGGTCCTGGTATTCCTATCAAACTACCAATGTCATTCTTCATGAAACTAGATAAAAACTATTCTAAAGTTCATATTGTACCAAAAAAAAAAAAAAACCTGAATAGCCAAAACAAACCAAAAAACAAATATGAGAGCATCGCATTACCTGACTTAAAAGTATAATGTAAGACCACAGTCACCAAAACAGCATGGTCCTGGTATAAAAATTGGCACATATACCAGTGGAACAGAATACAGAACCCAGAAATAAACCTAAATACTTATAGTCAATTGGGCTTTGACAAAGCAAACAAAAACATAAAGTGAGGAAAGGACACCCTATACAACAAAAGGTGCTGGGATAATTGGCAAGCCCAACGTAACATAGGGGAAAGAAACTGGATTCTCATCTCTCACTTTATACAAAAATCAAGTCAAGATGGATCAAGGACTTAAATCTAAGTCCTGAAACTATAACAATTCTAGAAGATAACATTGAAAGAACACTTCTAGACATTGGCTTAGGCAAAGACTTCATGACCAAGAATCCAAAAGCAAATGCAACAAAAACAAAGATAAATAGATGGGACTTAAACTACAGCACTTCTGCACAGCGAAAGAACAATCAGCAAATAGACAAGCCACAGAGTGGGAGAAAACCTTAACAATGTACGCATCTGACAAAGGACTAATATCCAGAATCTACCAGGAACTCAAACAAATTAGCAAGAAAACGAACAATCTCATCAAAAAGTGAGCTAATGCCATGAATAGACAATTCTCAAAAAGATCCACAAATGGCCAACAAACATGAACAAAAGCCCAACATCACTAATGGTCGGGGAAGTGCAAATCCAAATCACAATGCGATACTGCCTTACTGCTGCAAGAATGGCCATAATAAAAAAATTTAAAAAATAGATTTTGGCATGGATATGGTGAAAAGGGAACAATTCTACATTGCTGATGGGAATGTAAACTAGTACAACTAAGAACTAAACTAAAAGTAGAACTACCATTTGATCCAGCAATCCCACTACTGGGTCTCTGCCCAGAGGAAAAGATGTCATTATATGAAAAAGATACTTGCACATGTATGTTTATAGCAGCACAATTCACAATTGCAAAAATATGCAACAGCCCAAATGCCCATCAATCAATGAGGGGGATAAAGAAACTGAGATATATATAGACACATACACATATACATATATATACACACATATGTGTATATGTAGTGTGTATATTATACACGTGTGTATATACACACGTACACATATATACACATGTGTGTGTATAGCCACCACATATATGTAAGATGGAATACTACTCAGCCAAAAAAGGAACAAATTAATGATATTCACAGCAACCTGTATGGAGCTAGAGACTATTATTCTAAGCGAAATAATTCAGGAATGGAAAACCAAACATTTTATGTTCTCACTCATAAGTGGGAGCTAAGCTATGAGGATGCAAAAGCTTAGGAATGATGCAATGGACTTTGGGGACTTGGGGGAAAGGGTGGGAGGGGGGTGAGGGATAAAACACTACAAATTAGGTTCAGTGCATACTGCTCGAGTGATGGGTCCTCCAAAATCTTACAAATCACTAAAGAACTTATGTAATCAAATACCACCTCATTCCCCAAACCTATTGAAATAAAAAATTACAAATAAATAAATAAATAAATAAATGGAGAGACACATTGTGTTCATGGACAGGAAAAGTTAGCACAGTAAATATGTTAATGCTCCCCCAGTTGATCTACAGGTTTAGTGCAATGGCTATCAAAATACCAGTAAGCTTCTTTGGAGACATGAACAAGCTTATTCTACAATTTGTATGAAAGACACAGGCCCTATAATTGTTAAGCAGTCTTGACAAGGATAATAAAATGAGAGAAATCACTCCAGCTGAAATTAAGTCTTTACTATATAGCCACAGTCATCAAGGGAGAGTGGGACTAGCAAAAGTAAAGACATATTGATCAATAGAATGGAATAGAAACTCAGAAATAGACTCAGGAATTTGCACACATGATTTTTATATGAACTTTTTATAACAGCCTTATTGATAAATAACTTACCATAAAATTTAGCCTTTTAGGTATATAATTAGGTGTTTTCATTATGTTCAGAGTATGCAGTCATCACCACTAATATTTAGAACAACTGCTTTTTGACAAAGGTGCATAAATAATTCAGTGGTCAAACTATAACCTTTTCAAGAAATCAGCCTTGATCTAAACTTCACATCTTATACAAAAATAACTTGTTAGATTAGATCATGGATTTAAATGTAAAATGGGAAACTATAACACTTTTAGAGATATTGAGAGAAAATATTCAGAATGTACTACTAGAAAAATATCTCTTAGGATTAACAGCAAAAGCAGGGACAATGAAGTTGATAAAGCTCATCAAATTTTAAAACTTTTGGTTCGTGAAAGAATTTGATAAAAGGATTAAAAGACAGGTGCAGACAAGACAAAATTTGCAATACCCGTATTTGACAAAGTACTAAACTTTAGAATATATAAAAAACTCAAAACTCAGTATTTTACTAGAAAATCAAGTTCTATTAGAAAATGGTGAAAAGATATGAGCAAATATTTTATTGAAAAGATTATACTACTGGCATATGAGTACATGAAAAGTTGTACAACATGATTGGTCATTCGGGAAATTCAAAATGCAATCATCTTGAGATGTCAATAGACTCCCATCATGTTGGTTAAAATGAAAAATAGAGACAACACCAAATGCTGGCAAGAATATATATAGAAACTGCATCACTCATATGTTGTTGGTGGCAATGTAAAATGATACAGTCTCCCGGGAAAACAGTTTGGCAGTTTCTTGTAAAACTAATTATGTAATCAACACATGATATAACAATTACACTAAGGCATTTTCAGAGAATTGAAAACTTAAGTTTTATGTTTAGATAAAAGTCTGAACATAAATGTTCATAGCAGCTTTATTTATAATAACCCAAACTTGAAACAACACAGATGTTCTTCAAAGAGTGAATGTTGAAACAAACTGCGATACAAGCATACCATCAAATAATATTCAGAAACAGAAATGAATAAACTATTAATAAATTCAGCAACTTCAATAAATCTACAGGGATTTATGCTGAGTGAAAAAAATCCAGTACCAAAATGTATATTTGTATGATTCCATTTATATAACATCCTCAAAACTATAAAATTGTATAAATGGAGAACAGAGTAATGGTTTCCAGGAATTTAGGAGAGTGTGGGTAAGGAAGGAAAGTTGGCATGGCTATAATAGGACTACACGAAGGTTCTTTTAGTTATGGGACCATTCTGTTGAGACTGCATCAACATTGATATGCTAATTGTGACATTAATACTACATTATGCAAGATGTTATCACTGGGTAACTTGCTATAAGGAACCTGTGATCTCTCTCTGTTATTTCTTACAAGAACGTGTGAATCTACATTTACCTCAAAACAAAATAATGTAATGATACTACTAATAAAAACAGAATGGTAAAAAAAAATGCAGGTCCTGGTCTTTTCATTCTTTGAGTGCACTGTGAAATGAAGCTAAATCAACATATGTAAATGATCCTGAATAAAAATAAATCTAAGGTGAAATATGTACTAGAGTAACAGACAATTCTGTGAAGCTATCAAGACACTGTAGTATCATGAAAGCTGCACTGGAGCTTGAATGCAAGTTAGGAGTCGTCATTTACAGACCAAGCAAGGTTGAGTCCTCTAGCCTCTTTGGTATTTGTCTTCTTCATGCGAAAGAATTGTACATCTTTATACTTCAGCTCATTAATTATTTGGGTAACACAAGCCAATATGTATCTGAGTCCTAAACACCTGAATTTTCCATGGCAATGGTCAGGTAAGATAGAGTCAGGCATTCTCATGTACCCAGTCAGCAAACTCCACCATCTTATACCTGCCACATCCGAAAAAACAGTTTGTATCACATGGGAAGAGAAGAAACCAAGCCTGGAGTATTGCATAACAGTTCCTAAAGACTTTTCCTCACAACTGGCACGCCTCACTCCAACCTCGTTTCATTGGATGAAAAACAAATCACAGTGCCATGACTAGCCCAAGGACACAAATAACCTCAATCCCCTACCTGTCGTACCCTCAATGGGTAGTGAAGTCTCACTGAAATGATGGTGATGAGAAAGACAATTGAGACTCACTCCTCAAAAGAAAACAATAGAGAAACAGAGTGACTCAATTCTAATCTATTTAGTATCTTATTTATCTTTAGTCTACAATAAATAATTGCATATAGCTGTTTGCTGATTTATAGCCATATGATTATATCGAGAGTAATTGTCTTTCTTCACTAAGCACAATTCATCACTTATTGACTAATAAATTTCTTTAGTTTCTCATTGTATACAAAAGTTCCCGTATTAGTTGAAGATTCTCCAGAGACACCGAACCAACAGGATATATGGTTTGTCTTTAAGCAACATGAGGGTTAGGAGTGCTGCTCAGTAAAATTTATATACATGTTTTGACTCCCCAAAAACTTATCTATAATAGCTTACTGTTAAGAGGAAGTGTTATTGATAATATAATGAATTAACACATAGTTTGTATGTTATTATATACTGTATTTTTACAATAAAATAAACTAGGAATATTTCATTTATTTATTTATTTTATTTATTTTTTTGGAGATGGAGTATCGCTCTGTCGCCCAGGCTGGAGTGCATGATCTCGGCTCACTGCAAGCTCTACCTCCCGGGTTCACACCATTCTCCTGCCTCAGCCTCCCAGTAGCTGGGACTACAGGTGCCCGCCACCACGCCTGGTTATTTTTTTTTTTTTGAGACGGAGTCTTGCTCTGTCACCCAGGCTGGAGTGCAGTGGCGCGATCTCCACTCACTGCAAGCTCCGCCTTCCGGTTTCACGCCATTCTCCTTCCGCAGCCTCCCATGTAGCTGGGACTACAGGCGCCCGCCACTGCGCCTCGCTAATTTTTGTATTTTTAGTAGAGAGGGCGTTTCACCGTGTTAGCCAAGATGGTCTTGGTTTCCTGACCTCGTGATCCACCCGCCTCGGCCTCCCAAAGTACTGGGATTACAGGCCTAAGCCACTGTGCCCGGCCTGGTAATATTTTTTTAATATAACTGTAAGAAAGAAAAAATATGCTTAAGATTTATTAAGTGGAAGTGGCTCGTCATAAATGTCTTCATCTTGTTTTCACTTTTGAGTAGCCTGAGGAAGAGGAGGAGTTGCTCTTGCTGTCTTAGGAGTGGATGAGGCAAAGAAAAGTCTGTATAAGTGGACCCTTGAAGTTCAAGGATCAACTATACACACATACACACAAACACACAATCTCTATATATGCTACGTGTGTGTGTGTATATATATATATGTGTGTGTGTGTGTGTGCCTATATATTCTATTGGGGAAGTCGCATCATGTGATTTTGAGGACTTAGAGGTCCCACTATGGATCATCTGCAATTTAAAGATCCTGGGATGGTGGTCGTGTGGCTCAGTTCAAGTCCTGAGACCTCGGAACTAGGGAAGCAGATGCTGTCTGTATTAATCTGTTTTCACACTGCTGACAAAGACTTACCCAAGACTGAGCAATTTACAAAAGAAAGTTGTTTAATTGGACTCACAGTTCCACGTGGCTGGGGAAGCCTCACAATCATTGTTGAAGGCAAGGAGGAACAAGTCCCATCTTATGTAGATGGCAGCAGGCAAAGAGAGATTGCGCAGGAAAACTTCGCCTTGTAAAGCCATCAGATCTTGTGAGACTTATTCATTATCACAACAACAGCACGGGAAAGACCTGCCCCCATGATACAATTATTTCCCACCAGGTCCCTCCCACAACACATGGGAATTACTGGAGTACCTTTCAAGATGAGATTTGGGTGGGGACCCAGCCAAACCATATCATTCGCCCCAGGCCCCTCCAAATCTGATGTCCTCACATTTCAGAACCAATTATACCTTCACAACACTCCCCCCAAAGTCTTAATTCATTTCAGTATTAACCCAAAAGTCCATAGTCCAAAGTCTTATCTGAGACAAGGCAAGTCCCTTCCTCCTATAAGTGTGTAAAGTCAACATCAAGCTAGTTGCTTCCTAGAGAAGATGCGAGATACAGGTATTGGTTAAATACAGCATATTAGGCAAAGCCAGTCAAAAAGTCTCTAGGAAGTTCCAAACTTTCCCACATTTTCCTGTCTTCTTCTGAGCCCTCCAAACTGTTCCAACCTCTGCCTGTTACCCAAAGTTGCTTCCACATTTTTAGGTATCTTTACAGCAGCGCCCCACTCTACTGGTACCAATTTACTGTATTAATCCACTTTTACACTGCTGATAAAGACATACCCAAGACTGAGCAATTTACAAAAGAAAGAGGTTTAATTGGACTTACAGTCCCACATGACTGGGGAAGCCTCACAATCGTGGCAGAAGGCAAGAAGGAGCAAGTCACATCTTACATGGATGGCACGCAAAAAGAGCTTGTGCAGGAAAAGTATGCCTTATGAAGCCTTCAGGTTTTGTGAGACTTATTTGCTGTCACAAGAACGGCGTGGGAAAGACCTGCCCCTGATTCAATTATCTTCCCCCAGTTCCCTCCCACAAAATGTGGGAATTATGGGAGTACGCTTCAAGATGAGATTGAGGTGGAGACACAGAGCCAAACCGTATTACTGTCACTCAGTTTGAGATTGAAGGCCTGAGAAACCCATGGTGGGGCATCTTTTTGTTAAGTCCTGGAGTCCAAAGGCTGGACTTGGAATGCTCAAGAGGAGGAGAAGAGCATGTTCCAGCTCCAAAATCAACAGAAAGAAAAACTATTTTCCTCTATTTTTTTGTTCTATCCAGTCCCTCAGCCAACTGGATGGTGCCCATCTACATTCAGGGCAGATTTTCCTTACTAATTCTACTGACTAAAATGCCAGTCTCCTCTGGAAAGACCCTCACAAAATAATGCCTTGTGAGTTTTCTAGGTATTTTTTATTCTGCTCAAGTTGACAAGCAAAATTAACCGTTACAGCCCCCACTGCTCATCCAGCCTTCATAATCCACCAATATTTTTGGACTAAATCTCCATATCTGCTATGCAAACTACTTATCTGACAGTGGCAGGATTTGACACCCTCAGAACCGTTAATATTTTTGGCTGGGTAAATATTTGTTTTGGGTGCATTTCTGTGTGTTGGAACACATTTAATGGCATTCCTGAGATCCACCCTATAGGTGTCAGTTAGTAATTCCCACCAGTTGTGACAACCAAAAATATCTCCAACTTTACCAAAAGTCCTTTGGGAGGCTAACTTTCTGCACATTCTCACATCTACTGAGAACCACTGTGTTATAGGTTGTGAACATCCCAGCTCCTTTCCTTCTTCTCCATTGCTATTTGAAAGCCTTCTTTTAGAAAGGGCTATCTGGAAGTTCATCTTCTCTGAGTAGATACTAAGATCTGTCTCGTTTTGTTTCTTTTCTCATAAGAAGATTTCAATTTGTAATATATTTGATACTTTATAAGATGCTTTCACTTGTTCTATTTATTATGATACAAAAATTCTATGAGATCTGAAAGACAGGAATATAAAACTTTGACAAATAAGCCAAATCTCAGAGAGGTTAACGGACTACACCAATATCCCTCAAACTGTAAGTGGCAAACTGCTTAGTAACCTGCTACCAAAACATGCACAGTATGGATGCCCTGCTAACTCAATGGAATGTCTTTGTTCTTCTAGTGTATCCCTTACCTTAGCCTTATTTTCATGGAGGAATTTTTATGAATATTTATCCTGCTTCCATTACATTCATTCCTAAATTTCCTCGGCATCTTTTGCTTTTTATACAAAATTTTTATCTAATATTAAAAAGTTTATATTTATTGACTTTTTATTTTAGGCCAGGCAGACATTGTAAGACAATTCAGTTGTCATAGCAGAAACCTTATGACTTAACAAATCACTCCTAATAGCCTTATTTTAACAAATGAGGAAACAGCTTTTGAGGCTAAGTGAGTTGCCTCAAACCATGGGGTAAGTAGTTGATAGCATCTGAAATATGGTCGGGGTTGACTGAAGTGTGGTCCAGGCTGATTGACCATTATCACTGAACAACACATTTTTTACAACTCTATTGCATTAATTCAATTTCTGTAGCATTAATTTGGGCATGATTGCATAAGGCCAGAGCATGACCAAGTGACTCCCACGCAGGTGAGTGCAGCCCTTCATGATGCGGCTGACTTTCCAGGTCGTGGCTAGTAGCCATGTTCCCGTAGGCACTCTCAGTCTTGTCAGTCTGTGGCTCTTCTACGGCACTTTTCTTTTAAATTTTTCTCTGGGGATGTAATGAAACTCAATCTTTAGAAAAATCAGGCAAAATAAACAAAAAATGCATTATCAGAAATATACATTAGAATATAATTTGAAACCATTAGTATTGCCTGGGTGTATGCTGCTGTACTTCCACTTATTATGGAAGGAGAGCTGTCCTGCTGGAGGTGAGGTGTTTGTAATTTAGGAATCTGTCCTAGGTCCCCTGAAACCCTCTGAGCAAGGGGTCACTTGCTCTGCCCTGGATTATGCGAAGAGGTTTATTCTCCGTCTAAGCTCCTGGCAATCTGCATTACATAAAGATTCCATATTCTACAAACAAGATGGAATTACCAATTTAGCAAAATTAAGATGTTCCTCTGACCTCAAAATAATATGAGGTCATTCTGTCTGACATGGCACAATAGCCAAAAAAGAATATTTGGAATTAGAACCTAACTGAAAGAGTAATTTCATTAACAGTTGTGGTAATTATAAATGTTTATTTTACAAGGTAGAATTGACCCAATATATTGGAAACACTTAAAAATACAATTCAGAAACTAAAAGTTTCTCAGAATACTTGAGTTTTATTCCACAGTTGCCAGATCCAGATGATTTGATATTTCCATGTTATTAACCTGCTCTGTGACTCAGTTTCCTTTTTTTGTTAAATAGAAATTCTTGTCCATTTTGCATATATCACAGAAATACAGTTAGAATCAGTGAGGCAGAGGAGAATCTATACTTTGATTTCTAAAATGCCCTTTCTGCTCTGATGGAACTAGCTGAATAATGTCAAAGTTTCTTTACAATGTGGATTAACCCACAACCCAGGGCTGTGTGTCTGGGCCGGAAGCTCCGGGCTGGTGTTAGTGTTTCCTTCTTCCCTTCACTCTATCAGAGGATCTCTGAATTTGTTCACAGAGGAAAGTTCTGCAGGACGGGGAGATAAAGAGCCTCCTTTTCTCAGGCTCTGCTCCCCCAGTCTCTTTCCTTCTCCCATATTCCTCAAGGGCTGCCTCAGACCTTGCATCCAGGGCCCTAGAGCAAGGCACTTTCCAGTCCGGTGCGGTGGCTGCTTGCAGCACACAGGTGGCGGTAGAGGACCAAGCTGAAAGCCGATGGCCTTTGCTGTTCCATTTTCAGGAGTCTGGCTCTAAGAGCTCCAGGGCAGTCACTGTAGTGAGGGCTGTCTGGAGACACTGATCTGGACGCTGAGCCACGCTAACTGAAGATGAGAGCCACATGCTGATGCCAGGCCAACCTGGAGTAGGTCTTGCACAAATAGCTCCTCTAGGGCACAGTCGGAGGCCATGAGACAGGCTGAGTCAACTCTGCTGCTGTTGCTTCAGTGAATGTTTCTTTTCTTTTCTACATATTATTATTTGCCTCCACCTCTGTGTACAAACAATTTGTAACTTTACTGCATTTCCATATCCCTCTAAGACATCATAGCCTTTTTCCGGGATCTGCCTGTTAAAGAATAAGGAAAGGAAGAAAGGAGGGAGGGAGGGAAATGACTATGCATTTATTCATTCCCTTATTTAAAAACACGTACTAAATAAACAATACAGGTTAGCAGGTCAATTTTTAGAAAACATTAAGAGTAAATCCAAATAAACCTTGGCAACCTATTGTCTACAAAAGTCAAATGTCTTGTCAAGGAATGGGATGAACATCAAATTCAGAACAGTGGGTACCTCTGTCTCCATCCTGTCTCACAGATGATGTACCATCCAGCCCATGACACTAAGCATCTCTCCAAGTGTCTCATCCCAATGTTCTGCTATGTGCCTGTAAGCAGTAGCCTCTGCTATTTTACTGTGCTTCTCTGCCCACAGTACCTGGAAAATAGTTCACCCTAAATGTCAGCAATAATGTCATCTCCTCTGTGGAAAACAACAACATTTTTTCTAGTACAAGTTATTTTCTTCATAATGTTCATAAATCTCTTCTCATACAAATAATTATATGGCCATGGTAGATTGAATTCTTTGTGTTAATTCATTCCTCTCTTGTAGTAATGTACATGTATAGCCTTCCCACAATGGGTGCTGTGTGTTTCCCAGTCCTTAGCCTGCGTGACTTGCTTTTTCCAATAGGATGTTAGCAAGATTTGACATAATTGGAGTCTTGAAATGTGCTGTGTCGTGGGGCCTGTCCTCTTGTGCTCTGTCCTAACCATGAGCTGACATACCCTGTCAGCTGTGTAGCTGCTGTGCCTTCATCGCAGTTCTCAGAACTAGACACGTCAAGCCTACTCTAGCCTGACCTACAGTCCAGAGACAAGCACGGCTGAATCCAACCCGAATTAGCTAAACCCCAGCTAATTCACACACTGAGGAGAGAACAAAGTAAATATATGTGTAGTAATTTTTTGATAAGTTGAGACTGTTTATTAAATTGGCATTACTGTGGCAACACCTAACTGATCATTTTTGATGGGGAGTTCAAAGTCAATACTTTATTTACCCATATATTAATAAAGGTTTACTGATTGAACTAAAAAACAGTTATGCTCCTATTGTGACAGATTTAAAAGATCAGGAATAAGAGTTAAGCCTTCATTTATTGATGGGGAGTTCAAAGTCAATACTTTATTTACCCATATATTAATAAAGGTTTACTGATTGAACTAAAAAACAGTTATGCTCCTATTGTGACAGATTTAAAAGATCAGGAATAAGAGTTAAGCCTTCATTTATTGATGGGGAGTTCAAAGTCAATACTTTATTTACCCATATATTAATAAAGGTTTACTGATTGAACTAAAAAACAGTTATGCTCCTATTGTGACAGATTTAAAAGATCAGGAATAAGAGTTAAGCCTTCATTTATTGATGGGGAGTTCAAAGTCAATACTTTATTTACCCATATATTAATAAAGGTTTACTGATTGAACTAAAAAACAGTTATGCTCCTATTGTGACAGATTTAAAAGATCAGGAATAAGAGTTAAGCCTTTAAGAATCTTGGTGTTCAAGTAGAACAGGCAGAACATATATATGAATAGCTAAGCTATGAAGAAGAATGTGATGTCATGTGTCATGAGACTGCTCCCAGGGAAGTTTTATAACTGGGAACAAGACAGTACTTCCTTTTGAGGAAAGAAAAAGGAAGTTTTCATGATTGTATGAGAAGAGTCATACAAGCACAAAGTGGAGATTTGAAGGTACACAGAATTTTAGTAGTCAGAAATAAAGTGGAATTCGTAAAGAAATGGGAACAGGCATTCTGGAAAAATAGACAGGGTCCTATAGACAGGTACCTGAAGAAGCTCAAGGATAGGAACCATGAGAATTTCACTTGTGCTAGTGTGTAGAAAAAATAAAAGTTACTATCATGACATAGGGATGGAAAAATTTATTGACAATCATAGAATCTTTAATTTTATACCAAGAAACTTTTATTTTCTTCATTAGGAAATGGGGGGCTTTGGGATTTTCTGGGTGACCTTGGACCAACCGAGTTCTCCAGCCTTTCTCACTTGTAATTCTCAAGGGTAACTGCAGAATGTGCTGATATTGCAATATTCTGAGATAGAGACTGACTGACTGGAACGGCCCAGGCCCCACTCTGGTCCCTGTAGAAACAGAACATACTTCAACACTTTAGCCCAGTGGTCCTCTTTTCCTCAGGGTATAAAACCTAGGGCGAGCTGCTTTTCAGCGTCCCTTAGCTGTGGTGCAGGTAGGGGCAGAGGCAGATAAGACTCCATCCACCCTGGGCAGTTTCCAGAGCCATGGAGAATAGGTTTGCCATGAATCCCAGGCTTCTGCTGTCTTTTGCTGCCTACCTGGGAGTGATAAAGTTGCTTCCTTTAACTTGTTTTGTGAGTGTTCAGTCTCAATGGTTTCACGCAAGTACTGGAGATTGCAGCCCAAGAGGCAGCAGGCTGAAGTGGTGATCTGGCTTTGTAGGAGCCGTCGCAGGCCGTGCAGGACTTACACTGCAGGTTTCTGAAAGGCGAGTTAACTCATTCATTATGTATTAAGATAAAAGAGCTTGATGCATGATACATTAGGCTAAAGTGCTGTGTAGCAAGTAGAACAAAAATACAAGTTCAAAAAGATAAAAATACACACAATTTCTAAGAATTAAAGAAGAGCGCCGGGCGCGGTGGCTCACGCCTGTAATCCCATCACTTTGGGAGGCCAAGGCGGGCGGATCACGAGGTCAGGAGATCGAGACCATCCTGGCTAACACAGTGAAACCCCGTCTCTACTAAAAAAGAAATACAAAAAATTAGCCGGGTGCGGTGGCGGGCGCCTGTAGTCCCAGCTACTCAGGAGGCTGAGGCAGGAGAATGGTGTGAACCCGGGAGGCGGAGCTTGCAGTGAGCCGAGATTGCGCCACTGCACTCCAGCCTGGGCGACAGAGCAAGACTCCATCTCAAAAAAAAAAAAAAAAAAAAAAAAAGAATTAAAGAAGAGCTTATTCACGTATATTTTAAGTGAATAGTTACGGATAGCAAATTGTTATAGTGTTTAGAGTCTATTGGATGCATTTTAAGAAGCAATATAACAGTTTTATTTAAAAAAATGTCAACTTTTACAGGGTTGGAGGTTACATCTATGCAACTAATTAAACTGAAGTAGAAACATTTTAGATGCAAACTTTAAATGTGTAAGAAAGTACAACATTTATCAACATTTTAAGGGGGAGTGGAACAAAAAGGTTTCAATATCACCCTTGTCTTGATTCACAAAGGGATAAAATTACATGAAAATATTTTCCTTGTCTTATAAATTTTGGAAATGCTATCTGAACAATTCACCGCATTTTCCAATGTACATTAGCCTTTTTAAGGTTGTGGAAGTCACTATATTTAGTTGATCACTAAGTTTCTCCTCACTTTCTTTTCAGATTATGTTTATTTATATACAGTACAAGGGATTTTCTGGAAACACAACCCAGGAAAACAGTAGTGTATGGGCCAAAAATTACTTAATTTGGCTACTTTTTATATGTGAATGAAAACTACCTTGGTAATTTGAGGAGAAAATAAATCTCTCTGACTCCTATCATTCTTAACAACTAATTACTATCCTAGAAATATTGGTTAATAGAATTCTGGAATTTTGAAAGCCTAGTCAAGTTGGGTTCCATTAAATGGAATCAGAAGCCACATGATTTCAAGTCCAACATTAAGGTTAATTTGATGACTAAGCAGGAGGCAGAGGATAATGATTGAGGCAAAGGAGCAGGACGAAGTTCCTGCAAATAAATCGGTTGAGAGATAATAGTTTGAGATAAAAAGTGGTTTGGGAGGAGCAACTAAAAATTAAGAATGTTATTTGGGTCACTAATATTCATAAATGTATTATATGATTTTTTTTCCAGCTGGCTTATAATATTCTTAAGAGCTGAGATAATTTTGTTTCCCTATAGTCCAAGACATCAGTTGTTGGTTAACTAAAATATTTTCTAGTTAATAGTGCTGACATTTAATTTCAGAACTATTTCTATAATGAAGGATATATAAATTATATGTACATGATTAAATATGAAATATTGTCTCAAACTATTCCTTGAAGTTTTATTTTTAAAAAATAGAACCACAGAAATATACAGATGTGAAAAATTATCAGTAAGAGAACAAGATACACAAATTAAGATTAAATAAAGAAAATTCAGGGAACGTAAGAACATTTAATAATGTCTAATTAGTGCTTTTGGAAATATTCAAGACGATACTGTATATACTAAGTTAAAATTTTAAAAAATAAGTATTAAAAATCAACAGAGAATGAGAAAGAGTTTTGGAAATGTTGATGATGACATGCTGATTGAACCTGGTGAGCAGTAGCAGGTAGTCTAGACATACTGGTAAGATACTTATTTGTCTGTAGACAGTGGATAGTAAATCCCATAAAAACCTAGGGGCCTTCCATCACAGTGAAATTTCTGAGGATACAGTGGTTGGGGCTATGTCAAGATATTTGTTCAATGTTGAAGGATAAGTTGTTACTTCTAGCCTCTCCTACAACCAAAAGAATATACAACATCTGGGGAACCGTTGTGGATTTTGGAGGCAACATATTCCTCATCGGGGTGTGCTGCCCTGTCCCATTTACAAATGCATCAAAAAAAGTTTTGAATGGGGCCGTATGGAAACTTGATATAAGACGGAGCTAGATAGTCTCTACTGGGGCTATATGATCGAGAAGATTAAATAGTGCTGAAAGCATCAGGGGCAGCTAGAGATGCTGTCTGGAGCCTTTGTCAGGCCCCCACCAATAAATCAAAGTGCAGACCCTTCAGATTTTGGAGAAAAGACCTCGATCCTTGGATAGTTAGCCTGTCTGAGTGAATAACTCCTTTTCTTCTGATAGAGCTTTTGGCTTGCTACTGAGCTTTAGTTACCACTGGACACCTAGCCACGAGCCACCAAGTTACCAGACAACCTGAGCTGCCCTTCATAAACTGGGTTGTCTAAGCCACTAAGCTTTAAAGTTGGGTGTGCACAGCAGCCCTGCATGAGCACTCCAGCAGTCCCTGAGGTAACAATTCAGTTATGTGAGGAAGTGGCACAAACTCCTGTGACCTCAGCTTATGCTACACTGTCCTCTCTCCCCCATGCAGTTAGTATGGCCTCATAAGGAGTTCCCTACAGTTAACAGAGGAACAGGATATACGGACCTGGTTTACAGATGGCCCTGCATGATGTGCAAGCACACTCAAAAGTGGTGCCCTTTTCTGGGACATCCCGCAGGGCAGTAGTGAAGGGAAATCCTCCCAATTGGTTGAACTTTGAGCAGGATACCTGGGTTTTTTTTTTGTTTTTTTTTTTTTCTCTCAAAAGAGAAATAGGTGGAGTTATGACTCTGATGTTGGGGAGAAGAGGCAAAAAAAAAAAAACAACAACAAAAATCCAAGCAATTCTAAGGTAGACCTTGAATTGGTCCACCGAAAAAAGGCAAAGAATCTGACTTTTGGAAAAGTACAGCGACACTGAGAAGGAATGAGCAGAAATGACAAAAACGACCCTAAGAGATCCAGACAGAGTACCAAGAATGTCTACTCTGAGTACAATTCTTATTGTATATGTTTTTTAATGGAACATAATCTATAGGAATTAATCTATCAAACAGTACAAATGGAGCTAACTGAGTTCACATCATCTCTCTGTCATGTACCAAATTCCCAAACGTGTGGATCCATTTATCTACTTGCCTTTTATTGTACCAAATGCCATATTGTTCACTGGCATAGGATTGAAAAGTCTGATAGCGTACTTGTCAGTAACATGTTCTTCATCTTTCAAATTGCCTTCTCGGTTCTTTAGCCTTTAATTGTTCGTATGAATGCCAAAATCAGCTTTTCAATTCCATGGGCAAATGTTATTAGGATTTTAATGGGAAGAGCATTGAATTTGTAGATTAATTGGCATCTTTATAACATTGAGCCTTCTTCTTCCTACACATTTGCTTATTGCTTTACTTGTACGAGTCTTTTATTTTTCTCAAATATGTCATCTTCTCTAAGAACATCTTGTTTATACCTGATTAGATGAGTTGCTAAGAACTTTATAGTTACAGTTTGGTTGCCATGTTAAATAGAACGTATTTTCTGTTTTTACACTTTTGTTTTCTTTGTGCTCTTTTATAGAGATGTTATTAATTTTTATATGTTGCCTATATATGGCAATCCTGCCTAACACTACGGGTTCTAATAGTGTATACATTCTAACAAATGGTTAATGTAAATAACTATATTATCTGCACATAAAAGAATGTAATTTCTTCCCATTTTTATGTCTTATTTTTCTTTGTTGTCTTATTTTCTTGACTAACATTTCAAGTTCAACATCACCCTGCAGAGATAATAGGTGTCTTCTCTGTCTGACTTTAATGGGATCGTTTCTAAAGTTTTCTTAAATTGGTATCTTCTTTGCTGTAAATTCTTAATAATACACTTTTCCAAAGTTTAAAGTTAAATAGATTTGGGCTTCTTCCTTCTATTCTCACTTTGCTAACAATAAATGTTACTGTGAATGAATGCTGAAATTTTGATTGTTGAAAACTGAATTACTTTTATGCGTATATAAGGTGGTTTTACTTTAATATATTTTAAAATATTAAACTACTATTTTTTATTCTTTGGTTAATCTTACCTGGTATCTTTATGCAATTTATATGATTATTTACTAATTTGCTATTATGGTTTAAATAAAAAATATAATTGCTCTTTTTTTATAAAACTTATCTTGAAGGATAAAAAACATACAGAAAATTATACAAATTATTACTTTATATACATCTCATTGAATTTTCACGAAGAGGATAAACCCATGCAGTCATCACCTGGTTCAAAAAACAGAATATAACCAGGACCCCAAGAGCTTTTATTGGTTTTCATTCCATTTACTGTCCTGCTCAAGGGTAATCAATATGCTGATTGTTAACATCCTGAATTAGTTTTGCCTTCTTTTTTAATGTAATACAAATAGAATAATAATGCATGTTTTATTTTATGTCTATCTTCTATTTGTCTGTATTTCTAAGATTTAGTTATTCTACTTTGAAGATATAATTTGTTCACTCTTATTTTTTATGAATATATATTGAATCATTTAATTGCGATTTACTCACTCTATTCTCCTACGACAAACATTTAAATTGGATCTGCTTTTTGACCATTACTTATCTATGAATATTGCTTCTGTATTCCTATTTTCCTATTAAGGTAATGTTTGTACAGTAAGGTGCACAGATCTCGTGTATAATTCAAATGAGTTTTACAAATATGTACCCCCTGTAATCAATACCCAATCCAGATATAGTACATATCAATCACTCCTGAAAGTTCCTTTGCTTACTTCTTCAATCAATTCCCCTCCTTATGGACAGCCACTACTCTCTTATCTATCCCTGTAGAGCAGTGTATCTTTATTTGGACTTCTGTAAATAAAATCAGAGTAGCTACTCTTTTTGCCTGGCTTCTTTCATTCATCATAATGCTTTGGGGGCTCATTCCTCTTGTTTAATACACAGTTGCTCATTGTTTTTCCATTGCTAAGTTACATTCCATTGTATGAATAATCAATTTGCTTATCCATTCTATACTTCATGGACAAGTGTAGAATGGGTTGTTTGATTTTTTGGCTATTATGTTAAATAAGCCACTGTCAAAATTGTGTGTGTGTGTGTGTGTGTGTGTGTGTGTAAGAGAGAGAGAGAGAGAGAGATAGTTTTTGGAAATATGCTTCCATTACTCTTTAATAAATTTGGGAGAGAAATGTCTGTGTTAAGGGTGACTGTGTATAAAGTTTAACTTTATATGAAAGTTCAGTTTTCCCAAGTAGTTGTATCTTATTATACTGCCATAAGTAATTTCTGAAATTTCAATATATTTTATATCTGTACCAACATTTGCTGATGTCAGTTTTTTGAATTTTATCCTTTATAATAGATGTGAAAGGGTAAAGCATTTGAATTTGAATTTGAATGCTCTTGAATACTAATGATGTTGAACATCTTTTTAAGTTCTTTCACTTCTTACATTTTTTATTATAAAATGCCTGTTTTAGTTTTTTGACCATTTTTATTTGGGGATTAGTTGTTACACTGTTGACTTATAAGAGTTTTTGTTTCATATGTTTTGAGTATAAGTTCTCAGATGTATGCATTAGAAATATTTTACTGGGTTTTAATAAATAATTTTTTTGATTTTTAAGATTTAATTTATTATTTTTCTTATATGACTAGGGTATCTTCAGTTGGTTCTCAGAAATATTTGTCAATCCAAAGTCATAAATATATTTCACAATGTTGTATATAGAATGTTTACAACTTCAATTTTTACATGTAGACTTATAATCCTTCTCAGATTACATTTGAGAACAGGGTAAAGCAAATGTTAAGGTTCATTATTTTTCATACATTTATTTAGTTGTTCAATATCAGATATTGAAAACACTTTCTATCCCCAATTGATTTATCTTGGCACATTTGTTGAAAGTACGTTGGCCTCAATGTAAGTCTGTTTGGGAACTCCCTGCTGAGTTCCACTAAGCTTTATTTCTATCCTTATATTAAATCACCTGGTCTTCATTGCTATAACTTTGTAATAAGTCTTGCAATCAGGTGGTATGAGGCGTCCTAAATGTATTCTTTTTTTTTACATTGTTTTGCCTATTCTATGTTCTTTGTATTTTCCTATGAATTTTAGAATTGCCTTGTTAGTTACCATGAAATCCAAAACAAGTACACCAACCAAACAAACAGAATATTGCAAAGTGTTGATGGCATTGCACTAAATTTAGGGAGAATTGCATCTTTAATATATCTCTTTGTTTGTTTAGGTCTTTTCAGTTACTCTAAATGTTTCGTTGTTTTTCGTGTGGAAGCCTTACACATTTTTGTTAAATAAATTTTAAGAACTTTATGCATTTTTTGATCTTCTGGTGTATTTATTTTGTTTTTAATTTTTTGCTAATAGTGTGAAGGTATAAAGTCAACTTTTAAAATTCTTTTAGAGTGCATGCAGAATGTCTCATTTTTTTCCTGCTAATTTTAACAACTTTGTTGTGCAAAATTGGCACACTAAACTGCTTTACATAAAATGTATAATTTGATAAGTTTTAATATATGTTTATATCTGTGAAACAATTGCCAAAATGTGTTACCTCTAAAAGTTTTCACATTTACCTTCCATTTTCTGACTCTATTCCCTGCCTGTGTCACTACCTCTCATCCTCAGATAACCACCAATCTGCTTGTTGTACTTCCTACAATTTCATATGAATGGAGTCATACAGTAGGCATGCTTGCTTAGTCTTGCTTCTCTCACTCATCTTAATTATTTTGAGGTTCATCCATGTTATTGCACATGTCAGTAGATTCATCCTTTAGATTGCTAAGTGGTATTTTGTTGTGCAAGTATACTGCAATTCATTTAATCATTCAGCTGTTGATGAACATGTGGTGTGTTTCCAGTTTTTGGCAATAGGAGATAAAGCCTCTATGTTCATTCATGTAGAAGTCTTTGCATGAGCATATGCTGTAATTTCTCTTGGGTAAATACTTAGAAGTGGAATAGCTGGATATCATTCAAGATATTAAACTTTTTTTTTTTTTTAAAGAAACAGCTTAGTTGTTTTCTAAAGTAGTTATAGCATTCAACATTCCTACCAATAGTGTATAAGAGTTCCAGTTCTTTCAAATCCTTATGGATATGAAATTTAGCTATTCTAATAAAAAATAGTGGTATCTCATTTGTGGGTTTAATTTTGCATCTCCTCAACACTAATAATGTTGAGTGTTTTTATGTGCTTATTTACCATTTATATATTTCCTTGGCAAAATGTCTATTAAAATATTCACTTATTTGTTTTTCTTTTCTTTTTTTTTTTTTTTTTTGACTGAGTCTTACTCTATTGCCCAGGCTGGAGTGCAGTGACATGATCTCAGCTCACTGCAATATCCACTTCCTGGATTCAAGTGATTCTCCTACCTCAGCCTCTCAAGTAGTTGGGATTACATATGCCTGCTACCAGGCCTGGTTAATTTTTGTATTTTTAGTACAGACTGGGTTTCACCATGTTGGCCAGGCTGGTCTTGAACTCCTGACCTCAGGTGGTCCACCCAACTCAGTCTCCCAAAGTACTGGGATTACAGGTGTGAGCCACCCTGCCTGGACTTCTTTTGCTCATTTTTAATTGTGTTATTCTTTCCTTTTGTTGGATAACTGTATTCAGAAACCATGATGTAAGTATTATGTATATCCAGTTCTGTTGACCTATTGCTGCCTCCAAGACATCTCGCGGGGCAGTTAGGAACATAGCTAATGCTATATCTCCAAAGTACATATGTTGGAAACTTGATCTCCAATGTGGAGGTGTTGAGAGGTGGCACCTTTAAGCGTTGTTTAGGTCAAGAGGGTAATACCGTTATCATAGGAGTCAGTTTATAATAGAAAGGTGTGTTTGGCCCTCTTATGCCCTCTCTCACCATCACTTGCCTTTCTGCCACGGAATGATGCAGTAAGAAACACCTTGGCAGATGCTGCTCCCTTGATCTTAGATTTCCCAGCATGCACAATTGTGAGCCAATACATTTCTGTTCATTATAAATTACCTAGTCTGCAGTACTGCATTTTACAGGCACAATATGGACTAAGATGAACATGTATTACTGTACAAAAATATGCTTATAAATGTATACATAGTGAACACATTCACATTTGATTATCTACATATGTTGAAAATTCTGAGTGCATAGAGGTAGTTCAGATTTCAATCCAACTTGACAGGATTCGATCTAGGGTTTTTATTTTTTTAAAAAAAACTTTCCATATTTTTATCTTCATAGTTTAATACCAAGAAGCCTGGATTCCATTGTCTTTAATATATTTACTCACTTGTAGTTTTCTTTTATGTAATCAGTCTTCTGCCACATTTCTGTCCCCTCTCTATGTGGATACTCTTTAATTCCACTTGAGTTCTGACATCACATAGAGGAATGCTTCTTTGCCCCAATGATCTCTTTATCCCACTCAGAATTCAAGATGTACACTAGTTGGACAGTGGTTATCCAGGCCAGGCTGCACAACGCCAGCACTGGACTCACTCCTTCCTGTCTCAAGCTCTCATATCCTGTTCTGGGCCATCAAACTCTACAGCCCCTACCACCCATGTCCCCTAAGTTAGGACACCTGTCTTATTGCACACTATCTGATGGATTTCAGAAATATAAATGTTCAGAAGGCAAAGGAAAAAGAAAGAGAAGGGAATGCAAGTGGAAGTAGAAGAGGAGGAGGGAGAAATTCACCTAAATTTTCAAAATAGAAACTTACATAAAGATAATAGAAAGAACATTTATGTTATGGCTTTCATGGAAGTTTTTTTCATTGAAAGGGGCAAGTCAAGAAGACACGATAGAGAAAGAGAAAGACAGGAGAAAGGAGAAAGAGTGAGTAAAAAAAGAAGTTACCATCATATTCATTAGAAGCAAGTTACTAGGTCCAAACCACACTCAAGGGGAGAGGAGTATGAATATCACAATATGGAGAGCATCAGAAGTCACTGTAGAAGGCTGCCTACAACCCCTTTTATTTTCAAATATACAAATTGTATAAGAGCACAATTTCTTTTATTCTCTCTCCAAACTTTGTTGTATTATAGTCATACATTTTAGTTCTCCTTGTATTGTATGTTTCTCAGCATGATACAAAAAATAGAGTATTTATGTGCAGATGCTACTCAGCTTATGATAGGGTTACATCCCAATAAACCCAGTGGAAGTTTAAAATATCATAAATTGAAAATGCATTTAGTACACCTAACCTATCAAACATTGTATTTTAACTTAGTCTTCTTCAAATGTGCTCAGAATACTATTTTACCTACAGCTGGGTAAAATCATCTAGCACAAAGTCTATTTTATGATAAAGTGTTGAAAATTTAAACACAACATTGTTGATAGGAAAGACTTCTGTGGGCTTTTGATGCAAAAAGAACATTGTGAGCTAAGCAATTGTTGAAACATGTTAGTAAATTTATTTATTTATTTTTTGTTAAGAATAGCATGCATAGAAAATCATGTAGAGTTGGGATTCCTAATTTTCATAGATGGTTCTTTTCCCAACATGATTACAGACAATGAAAGTTCTCTTTGCAATGCCACCTTTCAATACCACTCAACACCCACACGTTTCCCTGTTTTGCTTTCCTGGGGACACATCTGATACAAACATTATAAAATCTCTCCCAGCGCCCTACAACCGCCCAATTTCAATCTGAACACTTTACATGGAAAAAAAGTTATGTCATAGAGATGTTTACAATGTGGAAAATAGATGGAAAACATAATGCAAGTGAGCCAATGGGTTTTTAAATATATAGTATAATTCTGTCTCTTCTTTTCACTAACCAATTACTGTCAAAGTATCTGGTTTAGCTTCAGGTGATATCCGATTAATCCACCTTTTATGGCCAACTGACTATGGGCATGAATACACTTTGCCTTAATTTTTTACTTTGAGTGTCTTTTTTCCCCACTGCTTTTCCATTCTTATTTCAAGCATTCTTCAAAGATATCATTATGGGATTCTTTTCTATATTTTAGATGAAATTCAAATAAACTCCAGGCTCTCCAGTTCATCATTTATCTAAACCTGTTGTTTGATAAGCTAACAGGCTTATTTCATCATACTTTAAACATTTATACCCAGCAAGGAGAATGTCTAGCAGCTTTCGAAAAGGAAGCCAGTCACATGTTCAGGCAAAGCACCACATTTTGTTTTCAACTTTGAACCAGTTGCCACAGCCTCTACTCACCTAATGTCCTGTGAAATATCTATGACCTTTTAAGTATAATCTTAACATATTTAGTGTTGAAAACTTTGAATGATAGACACTATCAACTATAGAACAAATAGTGTCGATAAAAGGTGTGTCTTTTTCTTTTCTTTCTTTTTCTTTTTTTTGAGACAGAGTCTCCCTCTGTTGCCCAGGCTGGAGTGCAGTGGTGTGATCTTGGCTCACTGCAAGCTCCGCCTCCCGGGTTCAAATGACTCTCCTCCCTCAGCCTCCTGAGTAGCTGGGATTACAGGCATGCACCATCACACCCAGCTAATTTTTGTATTTTTAGTAGAGACAAGGTTTTACCATGTTGGCCAAGCTCGTCTCGAACTTCTGACCTCAGGTGATCTACCTGCCTTCACCTCCCAAAGTGCAGGCAGAGATTATGGGCATGAGCCACCGCGCCTGGCAATAAAAGTTTTTTATAATATATATATATATATATACACACACACACACACACACACACATATACACACATATATGCATGCACACCCACACAGTGTGTGTTTAAGAGGGTGAGAGAGAAAAAAAAAAAGAGGGAGAACAAGAGAGACAGAGAGAAAGCTCTAGTAGCCAGGAGGAAGAATACAGGGGTTAAAATTAGAACATTATCTTTTCAAGGAGATTTTGCCTTGGAAGTCAAACATAAAGTTTCTGCTTATATCATATTGTTAAAATTCTTCCCATAATTACCATTTATAGAGGATTCTTGAAAGTATTTTTATTCTGAGAAGCTATGTGCCCATCCACAAATCAGAAGAATTAGAGAAAATATATTTAAAGAGAATTATCCATGTATACAATAAGGGTTAAGTTGTGTTGAATTTAAGAATCCAAAGATGGTTTATGTCAGAAAATCTATCCATGTTATTTAGGACATTAATGGACAAAAGCGTGTGCAAAGAAATGTAGAAAGCAAGGAATATATGGTAACATCTATCTTTTTGATCTTAAGAAAGAAAACAATAGAAAGGAGCTCACTTAAATTGACAACAAATGTCATGTTATATGTGAAACATCCTACTAATATAGACATTTTAGATACCTTACTTCTATAAAATTGTATGCTACAATTGACTATCATGGACAACAACACTAATATAATGACATTTGATTATAACTACAGAGAAGTAGAAATTTAAAAGCCCTCATGCTTAATTCATTGTTTCATTAAGAAAATTATTGTATACCACACAGCCTCTAGGAGTTGTGATTTAGGAATATAATTATGAATATAGTTGTCTCTATTTAGGATTTGTGATTTAGGAAATCCTAAATAGGATTAGGAATATAATCATGAATATACTCATGAATATAATCATGAATATAGTTATCTCTGTCTTCAGGGAGCTATATATCATTTTATTTCGGAGTGGGATATAAGCAATTAAACAACTGGAAAACAATATAATACATGCTAAAAGTGAGGCAGGAGAAATTTCTATGGGAGAACAAGTATGGTGTATTTAACCCACGGATGTGGAGAAGTGTCAGTCAAGAAATGTCTCTGGAGGTGTTGACATGTCAGGTAAATTGTGGAGGGTTGCTCAGAGTTAGCCCAAAAAAGGGGGGGACCTACACATTGCACATAGTGATAACTTAATTTCAAAAGCACAAAGGTGTAAAAGAGTGCATGCTACTTTCACAAAATGCTAACCGAAATAGTTAAGTTTGACATGTAGAACCAGGGAGTGAAATGGGCTGACTAGATAGGCTGTGTATCATCCAAACACGTTTACCTGTTGATGTGTATGATCTTGCAAAATCTCATGAGATATCAATCTTCAAGTCCCATAGGCTGTACTTCCAACCCTTAACTATTCAGCATTTTTTCTAGAATTATTTCTTTAGCTTCTGAATTTTCTCCAATTCTTTGTAGATGGCCAGAGGCAATGAGACAGTATGGTTCTTTCAAGATAAAATGCCAAGCATGCAGTTAAAGTTTATAGCAAATGTTCCATGTGGAGATTCAGCAGAGAGAAAGCTTTGCCTGAGAAGATGCTAATCTGATATATTTAAATGGGTGGGAGGAGGGGAGTAAAGAAGAGCCTCATTACAGATTCAGCAGTGAGTGACTCTGAGAGAAGGGTACTGATAGAGCTTCCTGAACCTCCAGTGAAGCCAATAAGCCTGTGATATCAAACTCCCCGAGCTATAAACCCAGATGCTCTAACTCCAAACTCAAGCAACATCACCCATCTGCCTCTGTTTTGTATTCTGGCTTCGTTACAGAGTTCCTATGGGAGTGCTAAATTGTTGGGAGTTTCCTCCATGCCTGCCTTTCAATATTAACCTTTAGGCTATCAATCGCCTAAATTAAGTACCACAAAAATACCCTTAGGTTATCAAATTGCTTAAATTATGCACTATGGAATACAAAGAAACAATCAGACTTTAAACATGATTGGACCCCTTGTGAGACATGTGTAGAGAACTCAGCACTAGCATGCTTTATATTGTGAAGTTGCTAAAATATATATATATATATATATTTTTTTTTTAGTGGATAGAAGAATATTTATTGTTGCAAAACTGTTGTATGCCATTTCTATTTTTATGCAAATTAATTAATTAATTAATTAATTATTTAAATTATACTTTAAGTTCTAGGGTACATGTGCATAACGTGCAGGTTTGTTACATATGTATACTTGTGCCATGTTGGTGTGCTGCACCCATCAACTCGTCAGCACCCATCAATTCATCATTTATATCAGGTATACCTCCCCAATGCAATCCCTCCCCCCTCCCCCCTCCCCATGATAAGCCCCAGTGTGTGATGTTCCCCTTCCCAAGTCCAAGTGATCTCATTGTTCAGTTCCCACCTATGAGTGAGAACATGCGGTGTTTGGTTTTCTCTTCTTGTGATAGTTTGCTAAGAATGATGGTTTCCAGCTGCATCCATGTCCCTACAAAGGACGCAAACTCATCCTTTTTTATGGCTGCATAGTATTCCATGGTGTATATGTGCCACATTTTCTTAATCCAGTCTGTCACAGATGGACATTTGGGTTGATTCCAAGTCTTTGCTATTGTGAATAGTGCCGCAATAAACATACGTGTGCATGTGTCTTTGTAGTAGAATAATTTATAATCCTCTGGGTATATACCCAGTAGTGGGATGGCTGGGTCATATGGTATGTCTAGTTCTAGATCCTTGAGGAATCGCCATACTGTTTTCCATAATGGTTGAACTAGTTTACAATCCCACCAACAGTGTAAAAGTGTTCCTATTTCTCCACATCCTCTCCAACACCTGTTGTTTCCTGATTTTTTAATGATGGCCATTCTAACTGGTGTGAGATGGTATCTCATTGTGGTTTTGATTTGCATTTCTCTGATGGCGAGTGATGATGAGCATTTTTTCATGTGTCTGTTGGCTGTATGAATGTCTTCTTTTGAGAAATGTCTGTTCATATCCTTTGCCCACTTGTTGATGGGGTTGTTTGTTTTTTTCTTGTATATTTGTTTGAGTTCTTTGTAGATTCTGGATATTAGCCCTTTGTCAGACGAGTAGATTGCAAAAATTTTCTCCCATTCTGTAGGTTGCCTGTTCACTCTGCTGGTAGTTTCTTTTGCTGTGCAGAAGCTCTTTAGTTTAATTAGATCCCATTTGTCAATTTTGGCTTTTGCTGCCATTAGACCAATGGAACAGAACAGAGTCCTCAGAAATAATACCACACATCTACAGCCGTCTGATCTTTGATAAACCTGAGAGAAACAAGAAATGGGGAAAGGATTCCCTATTTAATAAATGGTGCTGGGAAAATTGGCTAGCCATAAGTAGAAAGCTGAAACTGGATCCTTTCCTTACTCCTTATATGAAGATTAATTCAAGATGGATTAGAGACTTAAATGTTAGACCTAATACCATAACAACCCTAGAAGAAAATCTAGGTAATACCATTCAGGACATAGGCATGGGCAAGGACTTCATGTCTAAAACACCAAAAGCTAAAATATATTTTATGTGCTGTCTCACTCAGGCTTGACTTCAGACTAAAGGAGAGCTAGGCTTCTTGCCTGTTATTGTAACCTTCAAGCCCAGAATGAGGATAGGATATGCCTTCTGTTATCAACTGATGCAACGGGCTGGGCTGTGACCATAGCTGCAGCCTGGATTACACTGATTTTTCCTTTTATAATGAGAAGTTCTTTATAGACTGGATTGTGCCCTCCCCACAACCAAACAACAACAACAAAATCACAGTGAAGCTGTAACCCAAAATCTGACTTTATTTGAAGACAGGCCTTTAGAGACATAATCAAAGTTAAATGAGATCATAAGGGTAGGGCCGTAATCTGATATGTTTGGTGTCCTTATAAGAAGAAAAAGAGATGCCAGAGAACTCTCTATTTCTCTCTTCATGAGCACGCAGGAAAGGCCAACTGAGCACAGAATAAGAAGGTGGCCATCTGCAAGCCAGGAAGAGAGAACTCATCAGAAACCAACCCTAACTCCACCTTGACCTGAGACTTCCAGGCTCCAAAACTGTGAGAAAATAAATATCTGACATTTAAGTCAGCCTATATGTGGCATTTTATAATGGTAGCACAAGTAGGCTAATATAGAATCCTTCAGTGAAGGGCAGAGAAGTTTTAGGGAAAATATTTTGGAATGCCTCTACAATGATACAGAGGGTACCATGAAGACCATGACAAAGAGAATTAAACATATTTCTTTGGTCATTGCAGTAGACAGCTCCTAAGATGGACCCCAGGAGTCCCAGTGTTCACACTGTTTTCTGATACCCCACATCCTTGAATGGGGGATGGACCTAGTCACCTGCTTCTAATGAATAGAATGTGGCAGAGGTGATAGGATGTCACTAGATTAGGTTTGACAGATTTAACAAGAAGAAAACTCAGAATGCCTAGTTCAATTTTAATTTCAAGTAAGTTTTTTTTTTTTTTTTTTGTATTAGCATGCCTCTTGAAACATTTGGGAGACACTTATACCAAAAAAAGAGATGTTGTTTCTCTGAAATTTAAGTTTAATCGGGCAACCCTACATTAGCTTCAAGCAAATAAATGTGAAAAACTTGGTGGATGTCATTTTTAAGATTATGTTACAGTAAGACTGTGGCTTCTATCCTGGGTGCCCTCTCTCGCTCGCTCTCTTTCTGAGAAGCCAGCTGCTATGTTTTGAGCTTCCTTAAGGAGAGGCTATTGTGGCAAAAAGCTGAGTGATGTCTTTGGCCAACAAATACCAAGAAATTGAGTCCTGATAACAGCCACATGAGTGAGCTTGGGAGTCATTACTCCACCACTGGAGCCTTGATAGGACTGTTACTCAGCCAACACCTTGATTATAGCCTCCTGACCAGAGAAGCCGGGTGAACTCTGTCCATATTCCTAAGCAGTAAAAACTTATGAGATCATTAATGTATTTTGTTCTAACTGCTAAACTTCGGGCAATATGTTGTGAAGCAAATGATGACTAATATAGTCACTGAGCCTTTACTGAATCAGCCAGTTGATTCTTCTTTCCTGGAAGGTCATGTGAAGACTCTGAAGCAGTTGCATGAGCTTACATGCCATAGCACCCTGAACATGCTATCCCCCTTCCCAGGAGAACTTGGTTCACTCCAATCCCCACTCCTCTTCACTTGGTTCTACAATTAATTATACCTTAGTGCACAGCCCAGGAATCACCTCTTGCAGGGAGCCTTCTCTGTATTTGAGGCCAATTGTGCATATATCCAAACATACTTTGAATAGTCGTATTTCATTTACTACTCCACTATAGTGCAGTTTCACTTATTTTTTCCTTTTGCTCTTCCACAATTTGCAAAGGTTTTGTTGAGTACTCCATCTGACATGTAATGGATATCAACAAAGAGTTGATAAATGAGAAGGATCCGAGCAACACTTAAAAAAACAAGTAGATCATGTTTGCTGTGACCCTCCAGGATTTATGGAAGGAGAAATAAAACCTGGTAACATTCTCTCTGCTTAAAATCTGATGATTGCATTTATTGGAGAGTACTCTGGGTATAGGGGTTCAGGAGCCCTTTAAGGCAAGGTGCACTGGATTGAGAAGATTAGGAGAGAGAATGAAATAACACATTCTGTCTTTTCAAGAAAGCTGAACTGAGATCATCAGGAGATGGTAGACTCTGGTCCAGCGTGTGGGTTCTGGGGCAAGACAGTCTGATGTTGAAGTCTGAGGCCCACATTGCAGTGAGGATGTGGCTTCAGTAAACTATTTAGATCATCCATATCTCAGTTTCCCCATCCATAAAACTAAGTGAAAAATGTATTTAAGTGTTTAGAAGACTACACAGCAATACACAGAGTTGGCTAAATAAATGTTCCTACTTTAAGGAATATTCTTGCAGTAGGCATATTTCTACTACAAATAATAGTAAATAGGTAA
Source organism: Colobus angolensis palliatus (assembly GCF_000951035.1). Taxonomy (NCBI): domain Eukaryota; kingdom Metazoa; phylum Chordata; class Mammalia; order Primates; family Cercopithecidae; genus Colobus; species Colobus angolensis. The sequence goes on along the minus strand of NW_012115155.1, from coordinate 7,733,957 downwards.
ATTTTTAGAAAATAAAGCAGTGGAATAAGCTGTGGTAATAATAACACTAATTGTTACAAAATGCTTGCTCTACCTGGGGAGCATGCTATTAACATAAACTCAAATATATTAATTCTTCTACACACCTTGTGGGAGAGGTATACTTTGTAGATGATCTATTAGGTGCACAGTACAGTTAAGTAACTTGGTCAAAGTCACAGCACTAGTAGATATTGAAGCTAGGACTTGATCCCAGATAATCAAGATCCACAGTCTGCACTCCTAACCTTTGTACTATCCTCAGTAGTCAGTTTCTATTACCCAAAGCTGGTTAAGCTCCCAATGACTGAGAATTTGCCTTGGATGGAAAGATAAGTTTCCTTTAGGATTATTATACAGCTTTTTTAGTTTTCTAAAATTGTTTGACTTTATGTTTCCCCATTCATTAGTTTTGTACTTTACATGTTTATTTTTAAATAAAATATTTAAAAATATAAGTATTTACCAGAATGGGCTATGGCTAGTAAAGACAAATTCTTTGTTCAGTTCGAATCTGTTTCCTTATGTTCTAAGGGAGAGAGGCAGCATGTTGGTTGGGGACATAACCTGTTTTTTGTTTGTTTGTTTAAGGGTTGAAAACAGTGAAAGTCCATCTTAGCTGTTGAATCTTATTGTCCAAGAAACGGTGTTGTGGTGGTGTAACCTTAACTGTAGTTGTTCCGTATTCTGAAATGAAGAACAGAGTCATCCTGAGAGAAGAATGGGGCTAAGGAAGTGTAGATGACTGAGTCTAGGGACTCAGTAGATCTTGAATCATATTTGAGGCCAGCATGCAAGAACTGGTCAGCACCCTCAAACATCTGAACTCCCGAGGGCTCCCTAGATACCAAACAAGGAGGTTGTGTGAATAACACGGGCCTAGGTACCTGTGAATGAAAGGCTGTAAGTGCATATGCCCTCAAGACAAATCAGAACAGGTTGGTACACTTGAGCTGTGAACAAAAGGACCAAATACCCTTGTTACATACGTATTGAACATCTATGTTCTATGAGGCAAAGTGCTAACTAGTGAGGATACAGAGATAAATGCAGACACTTGATGAGTTAGAAATGAAAGTATGTAATTACCCTTTCCTAAGTGGGATAACGGAGATCTGTACAAGGTACCAGGGAGCTGATAAGATGTAATACTTCTTGGGATATTACAGGGCAAGTGTTTCTTGAATATGATTTTGAGGGGAGTCTGACATAGGAGATTAAGGAGGGCATTCCAAGCAAAAAGCACAATTTATGCAAAGATTCTAGGATAGAACAAAAAGAATAACATGTTGGGGAAACTGCAGATCTCAGTAACAAGTAAAAAGGAAAGTGATTCTGGAAGGAAAAAGTCATCCAGATCTGTAAACACTGTTAAACTTACAAAATGCCATGTGTAGAACAGGGCCTCAGTAAGTTTATTAAATTAGCTTGAGCCATTTATGAATTTATTTTTTAACATCTTAATGTCTCCCAGGTTTTATGAATTCTACCACGTATCTCAACTAAGATTACATAGTTTGACTGTGCAAGGCTAGCAAGTTTTACATGTGTTTCCTGGTTTCCTTAAGAGCATAATTTATTTCAGATTTGTGTGCATGTGCATGGAGGCACATAGCTAGAACTATGCAGATGGTAAAGTGGATAAGAACAAGACTTCATACTGGTGAATTTTTGAAATATATTTCTTCTCACCTCTACCGCACACACACAAACCAAATACTACTTGTTTCTTGTTGTATTGGACTAAATCCTTTTTTTTAATTGTAAATGCTATTCATTGGCTTTTGTTACTGTGTTCATTTTTTGTTGGTTTGTTCTCACTCTTTTCTTTTTATTTCCCAAAAACCTGGATCATTTTATTGGAGGGAAACTATTGTAAAGTGTTCTGCATAAAATATTATTTCTGTGTGTTTATAGTTGAAATCTTTGTCTACATTGGTGAAAAAGTACTGACACATTATTTGTTTAACAGTTGTGAAGTCCTCAGCAATAGTAATCAGTAGATTTTAGTGGTTAAGCTGTCACTAAGTCTCACAAAAATATACCTAAAAAAAAGGGGGCCAGGCTGATAGTTTCTAGGCCTCTGTCTACTGTTGTAAAGACAACACAATGACTACACTAGCAATGATCAGGATAAGAGGAGTCTGTGGTAGTCATCTGGGGCATTCTCTGGATCTCTTTGGTTCTCGGCCTCCTTGGTGAATGAATTCTATGTCTGAGACCCCCATGTGAGGGTAAAGCTATGTAATTATTTTGGGCCAAGGAGTTTGAGCAGATGCAGCACACACCATTTAATTGCTGCTGCAAGACTCTCCAGAGAACTCTCCTCTCGCTGTGGCAGAAACTGGAGAACTTTGAGATAACCCCCTCTTTTATTCTCTGTTGTTGTTGTTGTTACCCCAGCACAACTGGCTTATCCTGAATAAAACAGAACTTAATCATCATTGTTTAGAATGAGTGAGAGAACAACAGTGGAAAAATGCCGAGTACATTGCTTTTAATTCAGCAAAAAACAAGCAAACAAACAAAACATCTGTCTGCTGGAAAGGATTTTAAATCACTGGATGTGGGAAGATTTGATTTCGAGTCCGTGTTTCATGTTTTGCTTGCTTAACTGGAATTCTTATAAATCACTAAGGCCTTGATATTGATACTTGATTTTGAGGCAATTGATATTGGTAGATGATAGTTGAGAAAACAGTGTGCTAACCAAAATGCTTAAAATGAAAATCTAGGAAATGAGATGTCCATAGAAGCTAGGAAAATCTCTGACATGTCCTTTGTAATCTAGAAGATCGTTCACATGTGCAGGGTTGTGTGTACATTCAAAAATGAGAAAAAATGGAAAACTTTTACCTCCACTTTATTTTGAGTATCTGTGTGAACAAGAAGTGAAGGCTAAGGCAGAGTTGTAAATTGCCTGGATTGTTGTTGGAGGCATGTTTCAACATGTTTGTGGAACTCTTCAGCAAAGGCAAGGAGATTTCTTGGTTCCAGGCATTTAAAGTAAACACTGTATAATGATTAATTGACCACTAAGCTAACCATACAGATACTTCAATGGCATAACTAAGAAAACAAACATTATAGAATTGGTCATAAAAGCAACTAAGTAAGCAACAACAATATCAACAACAAAGAATAGCAGTATCAATTTCTGGGGGAGAAGAAGGATTTTGATTTTCATGTTTATTACATTATTTTCTTTAAAATACTGAGTTTTCAACCAAAATTGTGACATTACAAAAACTGAAATCATAAAGTGTGGATAATACACAGAAAAAAATCTATCAGAAATTTTCCATGAGAAAGTCCAGACATTTAACTTATTACAGAGTATCCTTAAATTAGTGATTTTAGTATTTCCAACAAACTAAAGAAAATTATGCCTAAAGACTTAAAAGAAACTACAAGAATGATTTCTCAGAAAATAAAGAATATCAATGAAAATATAAAGATTATTTTTAAAATAACCACATAGAAATTCTGCAGTTGAAAAAGACAATATTAAATTTAAAAAAATACTAGAGAAAAATACTAATCAGCAGATTTGAGCAGTTAGAAGAAATAATAAATGTGAATAACAGAAGGAAAAATACATCAAGAAAAATGATTAGAAAAGGGCCTAAGAGATACGTAGAACACCATAAAATATATCCATATACACATATTGGGATTCCAAAAAGGAGAGAAGGGATAGAAAAGAACATAAACAATATTTGAAGAGATATAAACCCCCACATTTCCAAATTTGATGAAAAATATTAATTTACATATCCAAGAAACTCAGCATACTCCCAAGTAGCATAACTTCACAGATCCATACCTACACACATCATAATCTAACTTATAAAACTAAAAGCAAACACCCACAAATAAATAAATAAATACATAAATAAAGGCAGAGAATTTTGAAAGCAGCAAAAAAGAAATGGCATCACATACAAGGTATCCTCAATAACATTTACTACTAATTTCTTCCAGAAACCAAGTAACTAAGCTATGAAATGATGTATTCAATGTGTTGATAAAAGGAACTGTCAACTAAGAATTTTATATCTCCAAAACTATCCCAGTGAAATAAAGGAAACTTTAAGAATTTCCGAGATCAACAAAATCTGAAGAAATCTGTCATTAATGAAACTTCTGTATAGGAAACACTAAAGGGAGTCCTTTGGACTGAAATATAAAACACTAGACTTTAAGTTGAATCCCCATGAATTAATAAAGAATGCCAAGGTAGCTATTAGGTAAGTGCATAAGTAATTGAAATTTTTTCATTATTGGAATTTTCCATTTGATATTGGAATACATATTAAAGAATGTATTCCAATATGTCGTTTATTATAAATCATTTTAATGGGCATTTCTCAATTTATGTATTTTTCCTAGTGACTTACTACTTGCTGTTCATTTTATGCTTATTTTAGACTATGGAAATGATGTTAGACAAAAAGAAAATTCAAGTGTTTTTCTTATTCAAGTTCAAAATGGTTCATAAAGCAGCAGAGACAACTCTCAACATCAACAATATATTTGGCTCAGGAACTGCTAACAAACATACTGTGCAGTGGTGGTTGAAAAAGTTTTGCAAAGGAGATGAGAGCCTTGGTGATGAGGAGCATAGTGGCCAGCAACTGGAAGTTGACAATGACACCAATTGACAGCAATAATTGAAACTGATCCTCTTACAACTACACGAGAAGTTGCCGAAGAACTCAACATTGACCATTCTATGGTCCTGCGGCATTTGATGCAAATTGGAAATGCGAAAAAGCTCATTAAGTGGGTACCTCATGAGCTAAGTGAAAAAAAAAAAAATAATATTGTCTTCTCTTATTCTACACAGCAGCAATGAACTGTTTCTCAATCAAATTGTGACATTCGATGAAAAGTAGAGTGGATTTTATACAGCAACTTTTGAAGACCAGCTCAGTGGTTGGATCAAGAAGAAGCTCCAAAGTGATTCCCAAAGCCAAACATGCACCAAAAAAGGTCATTGTCACTGTTTGGTGGTCTGATGTCAGTCTGATCCACTACAGCTTTCTGAATCCCAGCAAAACCATTACATCTGAGAGGTATGCTCAGCAAATAGGTGAAATACATTGAAAACTGCAATGCCTACAGCCAGCATTCATCAACAGAAAGGGCCCAATTCTTCTCCACAACAATGTCCAACTGCACATGGCACAACCAGTGCTTTGAAGGCTACAGTTTTGTCTCATCCACCGTATTCAACAGACTTCTTGCCAGCTATCACTTCTTCAAGCATCTTGACAACTTCTTGCAGGGAAAAGGCTTCCACAATCAGCAGGATACAGAAAATGCATTCCAAGAATTTGTTCAGTCCTGAAGAATGATTTTTACACTGTAGGAATAAAGAAACTTATTCCTCATTGGCAAAAATGTGTTGATTGTAATAGTTCCTATTTTGATTAATAAAGATATGTTTGAGCCTAGTTATAAGGATTTAAAATTTATGATCCAAAACTGCAGTCACTTTTGCACCAACCTAATACATAAGTAAATAGAGTATGAATGTATAAAAGGCAGCATAAATGTATTTTTACTTGTAACTCACTATATTCTATTACTAAGAGAGATTAAAGGTAAAGGTTCAGTGGTAGAGATTCAGGTATTATTAATAGATTTAAAAGAAAGCTGCATAAAGCAATAATTATGTATCTGTGGTGATGGGTATACAATGTATACAATGACATCATAATAACAGCAATGTCTTCACAAAGGAAGGAAATGAATGCAGCACTATATAGGGGTAAGGTTTTATGTACAATTGAAACTGACTTGGCATTAATTCAAACTAAATTGTTATAAATTAAATTGCTAATTGTAATCTCCAGGACAACACTGTGAAGATAATTAAAAATATAGTAAAAATAATGAAAAAGATATAAAAAAAGGTATGTGATATAATCTGCATATTTGTCCCTGACCAAATCTCATGTTGAATTGTAATCCCCAATGCTGGAGGTGGGGCCTGGTGGGAAGTACTGGATTATTGGGACAAATCCCACATGACTTGTTGCTGTCTTCCTGATAGTGAGTTCTCAGGAGGTTTCTTTGTTTGTTTGTTTGTTTGTTTTCAGAGTCTAGCTCTGTCACCCAGGCTGGAGTGCAGTGGTGCAATCTTGGCTCACTGCAACCTCCGCCTCCCAGGTTCAAGCGATTCTCCTGCCTCAGCCTCCCGAGTAGCTGGGACTACAGGCATGTGTCACCACACCCAGCTAATTTTTTGTATTTTTAGTAGAGACGGGGTTTCACCATGTTAGCCAGGATGGTCAAAATCTCCTGACCTCGTGATCTGCACACCTTGGCCTCCCAAGGTGCTAGGATTATAGATGTGAGCCACTGCTCCCAGCCTGGTCTGGTCATTTAAGAGTGTGTGGAACTACCTTCCTTGATCCCATTCGTGCCATGTGATGTGCCTTCTCCCTCTTCACCTTCTGCCATGACTGGAAGTTTCCTGAGGCCTCCCCAGAAGCATATGCCACTTTGTTTCTTGTACGGCTTGCAGAACCATAAGCCAATTAAACCTCTTTTTTAAAAAAAGTTACCCAGCCTCAGGTCTTTCTTTATAGTAGAGAAACAATGGCCCAACACAGTATTGTAGAAAATATCTATTCATCATAGCTAACTCTGACCATAGTTTAAAACACATTTCTTAAGTATTTATTTTTCTTCTTTACTCCAAGGTATTATGAAGGTGGCCTTCTCTGAATATTTGCTGCTTCCTTGAGCTCTTAGAAACACAGCTTAACGAGTAAGATTCTGATATAATAGAAAGAGATTAAGTTTTGGAGTTACAGAGATCTAACATTTAGTTCTTGTACTATCAGAGGTTAGCGAGGTTAGCCCAGGGCTATGTTCATCATGTCGTGGAGTGCTTATTTAGCTGCTTCTCTCCTCTGAGAAATGGAGGTAATAGTCTTGACTTTGCCATGTTTGTGGGAGGACACATCTTACTCCAGCACATGGCACGTGGTAAGCACTTGTGATATTGTTATTATTGTCTTCCTATTATATCTCAGAACTCCTTCCTGCATTGTTTCCACTGTTACGCTTTCATTTTATTAAGTTCTGCTGATTATACCTCAGAGAATGCCCATTATCTTCCAATGGTCCACAGTGCCTGTCTTAGGAGAAGGTCTTGCCCATCTCTGGGTTTTTTCATCATGCAACAGTGGTAGAGGTTCGGGGTGAAAATTAGAAAGTTGAGTAGAAGAAAGGGCAGTGGAACCCAAGATGAGACTTTACTAGGAATTGAAAAGACAGCTAAGAAACTCAAATCTGGTGTGTTCGCTATTTATTTGTTTGCATTTTATGTATAGACAGTTATGTATAATACACAGCATTCCTATTTTGAGAATGCAATGACTACGAGAGTTATGCAGATAATTAAAGATAGCAAAGTAGACTCATTTTACCTTACTCAACCAGGTAAACTCACATCCAGTAAGAAGAAGCAACAGTCATAGGTGACAACATTAGAAATATTAGAACTGTAATCAACATATGCTCATTCCAGCTTCTCAAATTAGTCAAATCTACCATTTTTTAACTAACTCAGCCAAAGTCTTAAGTACTACATTTACAAAATATTGATTAAAAAATGCCTTTCACTTGTATGACATAGGAAAAAATCAGAATTTTTAAATGATTGCAGCTAATGTGTCATTAAAATCTTGGGTTATATCCATATTTCCCCCAAAAGACATTTAAAAGTAGATGATTTTCTTATCCCCAAAATGGTTTTAGATAATTACTTATATATCCTAATGTGGTTTATTAATAGGTGCTTAGTATTAAATAACATCAGACTTTGTCCACAGGGAATTACTTTGTACTCTGAGCTACCAGAGGAGAGGAAGATATGAAATGATTGAGTTTCAGGAGTAAAGGAAATGAGCTATAATAAGTTTATATATAAACTATTTTGAAGCCTTTCCATGAGTTGTCTTTGTGCCTCCTTGAGGCAGGTTTGCCTTGCACTCCTCCTGTGGGAGGCCAGGGCTCGAGATCATTGATAACATGTTCAGTAACCTCATGACCCTCATGTGCATTTTATGCTATGTTGTACTTTGGTAGCTGAGATGAAAAACCAGCCAGTAAAGGCTTCATTCAGCACTGCTTCTGGAACGACAGGAGAGGGGCAGAGTTCCAAGACTCCTTTTCAATAACCAAGTCTGTAAGAGGCTTTAACCCTTATTGGGGGGAAGTCAAGTGTGAGAGTTGCAAGGTCTTTTGGTGAGTACTGTAGATATTTGTAGTGAAAGACTGTGTGTGTGTGCCAAGTGGATGTTCAGCTATGTCTATAAAGATAAGCTGTTACAACGTTTCCTAAGGAGGATGCAGATCCCATATTTGTGGGCCATCCATTGACAAAATTATAAAGGTAATATATACAAGAATCTTTATTTGGCACCTTTTAATCTTCGTTTTCTGTCTCCCTCTTCCTCATACTTGAATTCATGGAATTGTATACTTTTTCTTACTGGTAATCTAAGCAGCTATTCTATTTACTTTTGTTTTCCCAGTTAGTTGTCAATTCTTACCTGGGAAGTAATTTACTAATAATTAACTGTTGTTAACTGAGTGTTGTCTTATACATTCTATACCACAGTTTTCTATTTGCTTCTGCATAAAGCAGGAATGTCTCCTGCTTGTAGTTTCTGCTGTTTAAATAAGAGAAAATGCAATCTGCCATTTAGAAGCACAGGTGTAGAACCAGAAAGGCTGAGGTCTGAATACTAATTATGCCACTTACAAGCTGTGACCTGAGAAAGTGACTTCATTTGCCTATTCATAATAATTTCTGAGTTTATTGAGGATTTAATACATGGCATTGCCTTCTTGCAATCTCCTTAACAACCTATTGAAAAGGTGCTATCCCTATTTCTGTTTCTTAGGTGAGGGAAGTGAGGCTTAGAGTGATTAAATCACTTGCACACTGTCATGAAATTAATAGTTACGGAGCTGGAATTAAAAACTTGCTCTGTCTGACTAAGCATGTAAAACTCCTCTCATGCTAGTACTATTCTTTCTTTATCAGAAAATTGTGGGTAATGATGCTTCCTTGAAAATTCTGTTGTGAGCTTTAAATTATATGTCCTGGAGATTCTGTAATAGTCCTGGAACATAGGAGGTGATGATACATATTGCTTACCATCTTCTAATATTCTAAATTATGTAGACTCAGAATGAGATAAAATGACAGGATGGAATTGCAGAGGTTAGAGTTGATTCTTTAAAAGATTAAGAGCAAGACAAGTATGTTTAATATGATTATACATAATTGTTTTAAAATTCATTTTAAGTAAAATATTATTATCCTTAGTCTATAGATGAGAAAGGTGTATATGCCACCTGCAATCTGTATTATGATTTGTGACAGGCCCTGAAAAAATATGCATATGGCCCAGTTTTTGCAGCCAAAGAACCGAAAGTCTAGTGGAATAAACGTAATTTTTTAGGTGCAGTATATTAGATGCTAGAGTTGTGTATATGCATAAGCATTCATAATAATACAATGGAGAGATACTTACTACAACTTTAGGAAGTCAAAGGAAGTCTTACATGAGGACAGGGGAACTGTGAGTCCTGGAAACAGAAAAAGTGTTACCTACCAAGGGAAGCTCATTTGCAAATGCATTCAGACATGAGTGATCCACACGATGGTGATTTATACAGCCACAGAGATGGTTTCATGAGCTGTTGAAGAGGGAGGGTGGGTCATGCATGGCCTGTGATTTTAACAAGATGACATTTAAATAAAAGACCAGGATCTCTTTATTAATTGTATCCTTCTGCGGGACGCATTGCTGAGTATCTGTTGATCTGTTGATTAGATACAAGCATCTGTTATCCATGTTGCTAGTAACAGAGTCCTGTTTTTTTCAAGGCTCTGTCTTCTAGTGTACCATGGATGTGGGCCTCTGTTAGCCTCCATGGTCATAGACTAAGGCTAGCCAAAGTTTCCCTTCTGTTAACCATGGCTCATAAGTCAAGAGGAGCCACTAGCACAACTAGAAGCCAAGCTTCCATTGGAGGACTTCTGTGGATCTGTTTGTCGCAAAGCGTCTCTCTCTTCCACTGACACTAGTATGTAAGTCTGGAATTGTTGGTACATGATTGGACTTAATAGGAAGAGAGTTTCTGCCTCAGAGTTCAGCCACTCAAAAAAAACCCAGCACTGAAAGACAGGGTGAATGAGAATGAGTCCTAAGGACACCATCTTTGAATTTACCTTCTGCTATCACCATCAATGCCTTTAGCACAATCGAAGTAAGCTTAGTTTCATATCCAGTGCACCAAAACACATTCCGGCTAAAAGGAAAGCTAGTGGTATACTTTTAGTTACTAATGTTTAAGAGATGTCATTAATTCATGAAAACCAGAACCGCTGATGAGTTTATATTTCAGTCAGTCGAAGTGAAAGCTCTCTGACTAAAGGGTCTTTCAAAAATGCATTCACATCTAAATTACTCGGTAGGTATTCATAAAATATGCATTCCTTTTATCCCTCTGAGGATATAACTAACTTTCTCTTTTTTATTTTATAAATTATGTATCTGAGCAAGTAGAGGTGTTTTGACCTCCAATGCTTAACCATCTCATGAGGCTACAGCAGCAGAATATTCCTTTTCTTCTCATCATCTCCAATTTGACTACCCACTAAACTGAAAGGAATTGTTCTCTGTGCTGTCCCATTGAATTCAACAAACAGTTGTTGAGCTAGGTTCCAGGTTCTGTGATACATGGTAGGGCACTAATACAAAAGGTGAACTCTGCCCTCCTGCTGCTCAAAGTTCACTGGTAGCAACAAACAGGTAAACAGATTTGTGACTTATTACATGCATAAATGAGCAGAAGTACAAAGTGCAGTGGTGACACTGAAAAGGGAATGGGTACATATACTGGTTCAAGGCAGGGTGAGTCATGTCAGTGAAAACCTCAGAGGGAAGATTCCACACTCTTCAGGATAATTTACAATCGATGTAATATTTCCTTGTTACATACTTGATGTATATCAGTCTCAAGCTATTGGCTTTCTAAATATTTGGCTTTCTATAAAAAAGAGATTATCTCTGCCTGATATTAAATGTCTTTTCTCAAAATTGTTATGATGCAAAACATATAAGTTCAACCTTTTTCCCTTTTCTCAGTTGTCAAGAGAAACACAGTGATTATGAAGAGAAGAGCAAGCACCTAAAACATTCACAAAGATTCTTCTTGTTCTAAAATTCTAAACTATGCTAGTCCATTGTGATGCTCTCAAAGAAATTAGTGACAAAGTGTCACTAAATGTTTTATCTTAAATGTATGCTGTGAAGCAATCTAGTTTTCAGAAAATACACATGTTCTAAAAAAAAGACTTACTTAACTAGAATATAATGGTTATTGTTAGTCTTCAGTTTTCCTTCAAAATGAAAAACAAATGTATGTTTAAGTCATTTTAAGTGACATACAAACTATCTGAACTCACCAGATTTAAAACCATATGGTAGCACAATCTCATGTTGGAAATGTAATCAAGTGTAGAATTCTTGATTGTACTCTGTAGCTAATAGCTTGATTACATTTAGAATTCCTTTCTTCATTTTTTGAGTTTTCTTAGTTTACACTATTGTTGAGTCTCTTAAATTCTAGTAATGGATTTAGAATATTGTGGGTGGTGTGATGTAAATGACAACTTGCTCATTATTTATTGCATTGAGATAGACCAATCAGTTTGTATACTTGCTGCACAGAATAGACCATTACATTGAGTCAGCAGGGATTGCAGCAGAGAAAAAGTTTAATGATTGAAAGGTGCCAAGTGAGGAGATGGGAGGACACCTTTAAATACATCTCTCTGGGGAGTTTTGGGCTGGAAATATTAAGAGGATCATAGAGGGCAAGGGACTGGAAAATATAGGTTGTTGATTGGTCAGGGTAAGCGAGGAAAATAATCAGGATGTGGAAACTGCACTCTTTGGTGAGTCAGCTCTTCCTGGGGTCCCTCAGACAACTGATGTCAATAGTTTCATCAGTATTCAGGATCTGCAGGAATATCTGAAATGGAAAACAACGTTTTATAATGTTCGTGTAGTTATCTCTAGAGCAGTTAAAAGGAATTACAATCTTGTTACAGGGTCTATGTGATTCTGAGGCAAGAGGCATGACAACTATGAGGAAGCAGTTCAGAGAGCAGCTGACCTGGTGATCGATGATGAGTGTGTTGCAAGCTGGGTTTATTTTCCTTTCTTTCCCTCCCTTCTTTCCTGATTAATTTTATAAAGTTTTTAGGAGTGATTTCAACATCTTTTCTATTTTTTAAAGATATTGGTGGTTGTATAAACTTTTTTCATTATTATTAATCACAGTCCCCATTTTGGTGATATATCTAGAAATAAGTTATCAATAATATGTGTAAATATTTAATAATTATCTCTTTTTAAAAAATCTGTCAATTGACTGGATTAAGAAAATGTGGCACATATACACCATGGAATACTATGCAGCCATAAAAAAGGATGAGTTTGCATCCTTTGTAGGGACATGGATGCAGCTGGAAACCATCATTCTTAGCAAACTGTCACAAGAAGAGAAAACCAAACACCGCATGTTCTCACTCATAGGTGGGAACTGAACAATGAGATCACTTGGACTCGGGAAGGGGAACATCACACACTGGGGCCTATCATGGGGAGGGGGGAGGGATTGCATTGGGGAGTTATACATGATATAAATGATGAATTGATGGGTGCTGATGAGTTCATGGGTGCAGCACACCAACATGGCACAAGTATACATATGTAACAAATCTGCATGTTATGCACATGTACCCTAGAACTTAAAGTATAATAAAAAAAAAAACTGTCAATTTACAATGCAAGCTTATGCATACATAAAAGGCAAAAGAATATAGAGATATCTTGGAATTCATAAATCTAAAAGTAAATGTTCTAAATTTCTACACAGAAAACTTTACAACATAAATAATATATGTTAAAGGACTAAATAGCATGTTCATGTATTGGGAGACTCAACATCCTAAATATATCAATACTGTATAATTTAATCTATTGATTACCTACCATATTGATAAACTTTTAGCATCCTTCAAACTGGAAGTTAATCTGCTAGGGTTAAAATATTTGTGATTTTAACACTGGCTGATGAATTTTGTGTCTGGATTATTTTACTTAGCATAATGCTTCTGAAGATCTTTGACATTGTAGCAGTTATCAATGTTTTATTCCATTTGTGTGGCTGAATTATATTTAACTGTATGAATAAACCACAGTTTGTTTATCTGTTAATCAGTTGATGGATGTTTGGACTTCTTTTTAACATTTTAAACATTTTACTGTGATAAATAGCCCTGTTATCAACCTGCACGTACCTGTATTTGTTTGAATATCGATTTTGAATTCACTGGGTCTATACCAAAAAGTAGAATTAATTAGCTATATGATAATTGTATGTTTAACTTCTGAGGAACCACTACACTGTTTTCCACAGTGGCTGAACCATTTTACATTTCCCCCAGCAACATAAGAGGGTTTCCATTTCTGTCTGTATCTCTAATATAGCCACTCTATGAAGTTCAACAGTGGATAAGATTAGCTTTGAGTGGTAGAAGTGAGGTTCATGGTCAACAGTGGAAAAGTAGTGGGACACAGTGACTAGAAGGGGACAAAGGGAGGCTTTGGTAAGGAAGAATGATGGTGTAGGTGGTGCTGAGGTGTATGTTTACCTTGTGAGAGTCTATAGGTCTCTACACTTACGACTTAACACTTTTCTGAGAATGTTATATTTCAATCAAATGGTGTCTTTAGAAATGCTGATTGCCGCGCGTGGTGGCTCACGCCTGTAATCCCAGCACTTCGGGAGGCTGAGGTGGGTGGATCACAAGGTCAGGAGTTCAAGACCATCCTGGCTAACATGGTGAAATCCCGTCTCTACTAAAAATACAAAAAAAAAAAAAATTAGCCAGGTGTGGTGGCAGGTGCCTATAGTCCCAGGTACCTGGGAGGCTGAGGCAGAAGAATGACGTAAACCTGGGAGGCGAAGCTTGCAGTGAGCCAAGATTGCGCCACTGCACTCCAGCCTTGGCAACAGAGCGAGACTCTGTTTCAGAAAAAAAAAAAAAAAAAAATGTTGATTATCAATAAATACTTTAGAGTGGTCATTAATACAAGTGATAGTAAATAAGCACTTACTTTTTCTGAAATGGATGTCAATAGTCATGTGAGGGTCACAGCAGTCTGACAGAATTTGAAGGTCTAGCAGATGGTGTAAATTGTCATCTGATTCTAATTTGGTGTGCATTTTAGCACATAGTTGTCATACCAATTAAAAAATTATGTGAATAAATACTTATATTTCTTTTGACTATTTTGGCTCAAAATAATTATTTTGATGTTGCTAGCACGGAAAAGCACCAGGAATAGGAGCTGGTTTTTTCTCAAGTCAGCAGCTCCCATGAAGGGAACTGGGTGCTAACATGACGAATCTCATTGCTTACCTAGATTAGGATTCCATTAAACATCTGTGTGAAATGGCTAATTCTCTGTACCGTAGGATTATTTTCTAGTGACATCTTAGTGAGTGCTATCACAGTTAAAGTGATAACCAAATACTTAGATACTGTAATACTAGGAACTTTCATTTAGTATGGAATCACATTAATACACACAATGAGCTTGATGAATACTTTTTGGTTGAGACTGAAGATTACAAAAGAGACTATTGCAAACTAGAAGTGTCTTGCAAAAGACAGGTGTCAGATAACTTGTCTTCACATATTTGAGAAGAAAATAATACTGAATTGTCAACATGTTTATATGTTTAATCTTGGAAACAAATTGTTTTGTCCACTTTTTCTAAACCTGTAGGTATCACACTAATTTCAGTGCTTTTAAAAAAAATCTTTGTTGAATGTTTCTTTTTAAAATAATTATTTAAAAACATTTACATAACAAGATTATTGAGTTTCTAAAAGCACTGCATAACAACATTATTTATGTTCAATTAACCATGTATTACATACACATGGTGTACAAGGGTGTTTTGGATGTGGGGAAAACAAGTAGATGGTGATGTTAAATTCGTTTGACCTTATGAAAATTAATATTAATATAATAAGGAAGAAAATCCATGTTTCGTTCTCCATAGGTCTGAGCTGCTTATCTATTCCGTCCCCATGTGAGAACCCGGATATTTCAGTTGAAGTTGCTGAATTCACTTGCCCCTTTTCCTTCCTCTCCATGAGTGCCACAGACTGCTGCTGCTTCTAATCAGCCATCTTGCCCCTCCTGGAGACAGACTTTCCTTTTTATTTTCATTTTTTGAGACACAGCCTCACTCTGTCGCCCAGGCTGGAGTGCAGTGGCACAATATCAGCTCACTGCAACCTCCGCCTCCTGGGTTCAAGGGATTCTCCTGCCTCAGCCTCCTGTGTAGCTGGGATTACAGGCACACCCCACCATGCCTGGCTAATTTTTGTAGTTTTAGATGAGACAGGGTTTTGCCCTGTTGGCCAGGCTGGTCTCGAACTCCTGATCTGCCCACCTTGGCCTCGCAAAGTGCTGAGAGAGAATGACTTTTAAAAGGGCATTTCTATTTACCAAAATATGCATTGTTTCTTGTGTTGTTCATTTCTTCCTGAGTATTTGGACATTTCCTTTTAGCCTGGAAGGTTTTATAACATTCTGTGTTGTGCAAGTCTTCTTGAAAATAAGAAGGAAACTGATTTGACTCCATGAGAATGGTTTTATTTTGTTTTCATAAGGGTTCTGAAGAATATTTTAATCAGATATAGAATTCTACATTGATAGTTTTTTTCCTTTCATTTATTACTTTAAATATTTCATTGTTTTATCTTCTAGTCTTCTTTGTTTCTGGTGAGAAGTACCATTATTGCTGTCTTGTAAACCATGTGACTTTTTTTCCTGAGAATTTTTAATGCCTGCTATTCACCTTTGATTTGCAGAATTTCAGTTATGGTGTCTTTTGCATTTATATCTTTGAAGTTTACAGAGTTTCTTGAAGTTGGTGGGTTTCATTTAATCTATTTTAGAAAGTTCTTTACCATTTACTATTTGACTTTTATATCTGCCCCATTATTTCTCTTACTTCTTTTTGGGATTCCACCTATATATATGTTACATTATTTGTTATGGAGCCATAAACCTCACATTTTTCATTTCATTTTTTTCAATGCTCTTTGTCTCCACCATTTTTTTTTTTTTTTGCTTCAGTTAGGATATTGTTTTTTTATGTGTCTTCAAGGTCATGTATTCTTCCCTCTGTAGTGTTCAGCCTGCTATTAATCACAAATCATTATTTTTGACATTTTTAAAAAAAATGTCTAACATTTCCATTTGGTTCCTTCTAACATTTTTATGTCTCTACTGATGTCCAGTTTCATTTTGCATGTTACCCATATTTTCTATTTTTCTTTTTCTTTTCATTTTTTTAAAGATCTTCCTAATCCACCATCTGGAACACTTCTGGGCTTTCATCTATTTGATTGATGCATGAAGCATTGTTTTGTTTTTTTTTTTGCTTTTTCTGTAACTTGTATTTTGATTACATATAAAACACATATACACAATATAATTCATGCCTTAATACATATGTTATACACACAAATATTATACATTTGATATAAAATTATACTTTCTATGCCTCTGGTGATGTCTTACAGCCTTATTTCTCCACCTCTGCATAAGGCAGATGTCTTTGTCCTCTTTGAAGGTCTGGAGACCCTTGGACAGGCACATATTTCTTCTCGTGCTCCACATTCAGTCTTTAGTGATTGAAATACTAGAATACCTTATCTCAGTTCTTCTACTCTGCCTTCAATTGGATTTGGCTGAAAGTAGAAATGGATTTCATTCTCTGAGGGATTTCTTTCCATTTTCCTGCACTGCTTTTCATCCTTAAATGGGGCTTTATAGTGGGAGATTCCACATGCCTCAGGGCAGTTATCTCACCCTTCTCCATGATCCATTCACTTTTGATTGCCTCTGCCAATGTGTTCATTCAAGTTTGGTGAGTGCCAACTGGACCCAAGGGTGGAACTTCTCTGGATTCTAATCTGTCGCTCTGGCTGACACGTGGCTGTTAAAAGTTTGTTAAAAATTTAGCTCTTTAGAGCTGTTGTTCTATTCGTTTATTCATCCATTCATTCAACAAATACTTTCTAAGTGTCATCCGTTTGCCTCAGCGTGACCCTGGCAATGAAACAGTGTGCAAGACAGAAATAACCAAGGACCTCTGAGGCTTAAAAAAACTTCTTCATGATGCCTTTCCAGGAATTGCAAAACAAGATAGAAATAAGTGGATTGAAATTCCTTGTACATGGCAGTATCTACAACAACTTGTTTCAAGAAATACGTAACAAATATAAACATTCATAGATTAGTTTGGACTATGTAATCATACAGTAAATAATTCAAATACCACATTTTTGTGTGCAAATAAATATTTAATTCATATTGTTTTTATTCATTCTCAAGGATTTGTGTATTACACATAGATACTATAATATTTTTGTGCTGTGCTTTTGAAAATTAGCAGGATTTAATTTCAAGCAGGGGTTTCTTAGAGTGTACCATCCATCCTTATTATCTGTGATAAATGACAAGGTAATTGAGGGGACTGGCTATGGTTCACAGTGTCATCTCTCCTCACTGGGAGATTTCTTCATAAATTCTCTGAAATATTACAACATGACCTTAATGGACTTTGTGTAGATGCCAGTGTATACTATTTAAAAAGTCCCCCACAAATGATTCTAAGGTTCATAAGGAATATAAAGTATAATACAAATGCTAAACCACAACAATGACACTAGTGAAGAAAGGAGCTATCTTTATAATGTTTTGAGGACAATGGGAAGAAATTCATCAGGAAAGCTTCTTAAAGGTCTAATGCCAATTTTAATTTGTAGGGAATCAAAAGAACATTCAAGATTTGCACAAGGGTCTAATATATCATATTTGCCTCTCAAAAATCTCTCTGTCACACTATGAAGTGGATAGTTTGGAAGGAGTAAAGGGGCAAAAATTGAAGCAAGGGATTTATTTTAAAAAAAATTACGAAAGCAGTCGTTATGTGTTTCATAAATAATCACCACATGATCTGGAGTGGTATCAGCTGGGAGTAGGCAGCTCCCAGCTCTTATCCCCTCAATAAAACCAAAAATCAAGCAGAAGCAATCAGAACCAACTTTGTCAGAACTCTGAAAAACAGCCCAAGGTTTACATCACCCAAGCAAGTATCAAGAAAAAGGCTACTTGAAAATGGAAGAGCACTTTGTGACATTCTTACTTGCCTTGTCCTAGCCCCTCTTCAGCAGAACAGCAGCCTTTAATCATTGGCAGACTGTGTCCCTCCATGGGACTCTGGTCTGTTCTAACCTGTCTTGGAGCTATTGGAAGGGCTGACACAAAGCATTCGTTTCAGTATTGACTAATTAAAAGTTCATATATATACACATCATATTTTTTTATATATATCACAGATATATATATATATATAAACATGTATATCAGAATAAAAATGTTTAAGTGAGTTGGATATTTGTTTTAGGAAATGCATTATCTCTGTTCTGTGAAGCTTCATATGATTGCATTTTGGTGAAGCATTTTTCAGTATAGCCAGCATATTGAAGACTGTGCTATATATAATTTCATTCATTCATTCGTTCATGAAACATTCATCAGCTACCTATATTTAGCTAAGCATGTCTCCAGATGCTTGTCATAAAGTGACATATACAACAAGGCTCTTTTCCTCAAGGCAAACAGCTACTATGGGAAGGCAGACAAACATGTCAGCTGTTATCATGACCTATCCTAATGCTATGATAGAGGCAGGGATGATAGTTAAAATAATTGATTACATGGTGCAGGTACTGACCATACAAATGCCCAGCAACTGTAGCACTGGAGCAAGGTCATGTCGGACTTACTCATTTTCTCGATTTAAGGGAGATATGGTGTATCCTAGAGAATGGCCTTGGGAGCCTGTGTGGCCATGACAGGGCACTTTCAGGATTGGATGCAATAGCTATTTATCAACTGGTACAGGAGTCTTTCAATCGTTTTAAAATCAGTATGACTCAGGGTGAGTAATTGAATGTCAGTCCTAGAAAAACCCAAGCAAAGGTCCCCTGGTACACAGAGCAAAGACCCTCAACCAAGGAATTGGGTGTCGGGAGGTTTTATCATGAGCGTTACAATTGAGCTATGTGTTAAGACATGAGCAAGAATTGTTCACGTAGGAAACGAAGAGAAGAGTGTCCAAATGTGGTAGGTTAATGGCATGCAAGTGCAAGAAGCTTGAGAGTTTGTAGTGATTAAATATAGCTAGTGCAGAGTATAATGTTTTGAGGACAATGGGAAGAAATTCACCAGGAAAGCTTCTTAAAGGTCTAATGCCAGTTTTAATTTGTAGGGAATCAAAAGAACATTCAAGATTTGCACAAGGGTCTAATATATCATATTTGCCTCTCAAAAATCTCTCTGTCACACTATGAAGAGGATAGTTCGAAAGGAGTAAAGGGGCAAAAATTGAAGCAAGGGATTTATTTAAAAAAGAAAATTTACAGGCCGGTGCAATGGCTCATGCCTATAATCCCAGCACTTTGGGAGGCCGAGGCGGGTGGATCACGAAGTCAGGAGTTTGAGACCATCCTGGCTAACATAGTGAAACCTTGTCTCTACTAAAAATTCAGAAGTTAGCCGGGCGTGTTGTGGTCGGGCTGTAGTCCCAGCTACTCCAGAGGCTGAGGCAGGAGAATTGCTTGAATCCAGGAGGCGGAGGTTGCAGTGAGCCAAGATCACACCACTGCACTCCGGCCTGGGCGACAGAGTAAGACACTGTCTCAAAAATAAATAAATAAAGAAATAAACAAACAAACAAATAAAAATGAAAAACAAAGTGAGAAAGACTAAGGGCTAAAATGAAGCTTGGAAGAGAGAGGACAGTTTAATAGTATTTGAAGAATGATAAAAGGCTGCTTATGTAAATCAATTATTGTTTTCTTCTTGTTTTTAAGCCAGTCAAATTTAAATCAATTATTTTATTCAAAAAACATATCTTTTTTTTTCTTTCCTTTTTTAAAAATTTTATTGAGACAGGGTCTTACTCTGTTGTCCAGGCTTGAGTTGAGTGGCACAATCATTGCTCATTGTAACCCTGAACTCCTGACCTCAAGCACTTCTCCCGCCTCAGTCCCACAAGTAACTGAGATTACAGGTGCATGCAAGGATGCCTGGCTAATTTTTATTTGTCCATTTACTTTTCATAGAGATGGGGTTTTACTATCTTTCTAGGCCTGGTCTTGAACACCTGGCCTCAAGTGATCCTCCCTCCTGGTACTCTCATAGTTCTGGGATTACAGGCATGAGCCACTGCGCCCAGCCTCTGATTTCTTATTGATTAGATAAAATATGTTACTTATCCCTATAGCATTCTCATATTAACACACCTTCCTGGTAGATTTCATTGCATTCCCTAAGCAATAATATAGCTTTAAGCATTGCTTTGTGAGGATTGTTGTTTGAGCCTTGATAAGATAGTACAATGTAGTAAATCACAACGAGCAGGTAGACAGAGCCATAGGAAAGTGAGAGCATGTTTTACTAGGCCATGGAGTCCTGTTGGGGTTTATGAGTGTGAGCATTGCAGGTCTATTGAACCTCCTCAGGTGGACTCGAGAGCCACATATCAAGCAAACAAGGAGAAATCACAGGAGAAGGCAGGTCCAAAAAGTGCCTGTGTGTTACAACATCTGGAAAGTTGGCCCTAAGTAGGGGTACTCAGCAACATAAAATTGTACAATGTGATCAAGATGCTATGTAAACAGTTTTTCATGGTAGCAAGCACACTGCTGAGCAGAGTTTGAAATATAACACTTAAACTTAGGAACTGAAGGCAGCTTGGCTGGCTTTATCTGCCTTTTTCACTGAGCTATGTAAGCTATGATTGGTTACTTAATCTCTGTGACTCTTATTTTCACATTGGCAGAATGGGGAAATTAGTATCTCCAGTGTCTCATTATTATGCAGATGATAAGCCCTGCTTTTAGAGATATTGCATTTACCGCAGTGACATGTAGAAGGTATTCAGTGTTTGTGCCCTTTCCTGCTCAGCCCACCGCAAGAACAACCCACCCCATGCCTCTTAATGTTGTGATACTAATTGGTGTAAGTTTCCCCTAGAGGCCTAATAGAATTGTAACTCAGTTAATTCGTATAATATTTATTATAATCTTGTAGGTGTGGAAATTAAATAGAGCAGCACTACCTGGAATAATAGTTCAGATTTGTAGTAAGAATGACTTTTGGTTCTACCCTTTAAACCAACTCTTTTTTGATGTTAATCCCCTGCCTTCTAAGAATGAAAGGGAATTCTGTGAGTTCCTCCTAGTTGGGCATTGGGCATATTTTCTGTCTCTGGTGGCCTGACCCAAGTGTCTCCTCATCTTCAAAATGTATACATGGCCTTCACTAGAAGAACTCAGAGCACCACAGCCTCCACCAGGGCTTAAATAGATATTTACACTCGAATTTAAATATATATCTATACTCATAGGCTTCTATATATATCTACAACTCTATGCTTACATAGTTATCTACACCCCAACACTTATATAAATATCTGTTTTCCTAACTTACATAGTTATTTGTGTCCCTAAGCTTATACAGATATCTATACCTCCAACTTAAATAGATATTTATACCCTAACGTATATAGCTATTTACACCTCTAACTTATATAGATATCCACAGCCCTAGACTTATATAAATATTTACACTCCTAAACTTGTCTAAATACCAAATGCCTAATTTAAATATACCCCAACGCTCTGAAACTTATATAGATATCAATAGATCTAATTTATCTATACTTCTCAAATGACATATTTACACTCCTAAATTTAAATGAATATCTATACCACCAAATTATTTAGATATCTATACCCCTAAACTTGTATCAGTATTGTTCTAAAAGAAAGTTTTAATTTTTACAACTCTAAAATTACAAACAAGTGGCAAGAACTGGGTTTTCCTACTATAATGTTCCTTTATTAGAAGGTAGATATCATCACTGAGAAGTGGCTAGGCTGTCATCAAGAAAAAGAATATACAGTTTAAAGAGTCACAATTTTTTCTGGAGCCCATAATTTCTGTCTGTATAGCTTTACTCCCATTTGCCCATCTGGTTTGTCCAGATGGAATTTGTTGCTCTTATACCACCATCTGTGTTAGAAATTGACTGATACTATGTAGCCTAATAATTAGATGAAGATATATAAGGAGTTTTGAAAAATCACCTTCTGGAGATGATAGCTTTGTTAGGGGTAAGTTTCGATTTGTGACCTAATGAAATACAGTACAAACTCTCTATCAAATTTGAATAATCACTTATCAGAGAAGGAAGGTGGAGATAAATAGTCCTGTGTCTTCTGGAAAAGAGAAAAAAAAAAAAAATCAAAGAACTCTTCTGGTCACAGATACACTGCCTCCCTCCCAAACAAAACAAAACACAATAAAAAATGTTGGAAGAAAAATTGCTTCTTTAATCTTGAGGACCCTAGGTTCCACATATAAGCATGACTGTCCATGCCACTGACAGACTGAGTGTGGAGTAAAAACTGAGATGAGTAGGTACATTAATACAGATACACTTGACAAGAAGGAACAGCATATTAGTTAACTGCCACTTAAAACACTGAGTATTTACAAATGTTCTGAAGTTAGCCTTCCCAGGAGCATCTCAGAAACTGATCAATGTCATCAGACCCAGGTGCCACCACCTTTCTGCTCAGTCACCCAGAAGATGCCCTTTTATTGTTTCTTGTGTGGTTGTCTTATGTCCACATGGCGGCTGCTGCCACCACCTGCTTCATGTTGCCTTATAGTACTTCGCATGAGGGAAGGTCATTCCAGGTACTTTTAAAGTAAAGGAGTACAGTCTTTTCTCAGAGCTCATTGGCAGAGTCACCTTGTATTTCCCTGGGCAGAATAGGTTCTGTGCTTACTGTTAAGGCTGTCATGAGGACCTGTCATCTCAAAGCTAGGCACAGTCACATCAAAGCAGAAACAGCACATCCTTATTACAGTTTTGCAAGATGAGCAGAGGGGCCTCACAAAAAAACAGCTGCTCAAAATTCTACAACTGCTATTGAAAGGCACATATCCAAGCCCTATTTTATTTTCACAAAGATATTTTCTCATGCTGCTGTATGACTCTATCTTCTACAACATCCTTAGAGGGCTAAACATTGGGTGACTTTTTCCAGCTCATGAACAATTTCTCAACACAGTAAGCTCTGAGCAGTGGGACAACAGAACCTTGAAAGGGGGGAAAGTGATTATTTCGTTTATTATTAAAAAAAGATAACTGATACAATTGTGGATATTTATGTGGTACAATGCGATGTTTTGAGGCATTGTGTAATGATCAACTCGGGATAATTACCATATCTATCACTTTAAACATTTATCCTGTTTGCAGTGACAACATTCAAAATCTTCTCTTCTAACTATCTTGAAATAGACACTACATTCTTATTTGTTGTAGTCACCCTACTTAATAGACTATAGAACTGTGTAGTAGAACACCAAAACAAGGTGAAAGTGATTCTTAAAGCATAGGGCATAAAAATTTGAGAGCCTCTGAAGGATCCCTTTGGCTTGCTACCTTGCATCTCTGTCTTGTCTGAGAGAGAAGAGAGCATTTCTGTGGATAGCCATAATGCTATGGACTGAAAGTTTGTGTCTCTCTAAATGGGTGTGTTGAGACCCCCATCTCTGATGTGATAGTGATGGTACATTTTGTATCAACTTCATTTGGCTATGGAATGGACAGTTAGCTGGTAAACCATGATTTTGGGGTGTTTTACTAGGCACTGGAGTCCTAGTTGCCTCTTAACTCCTTCTAAACTATCCTCTTCAGTCCCAGGTTCATTCACCCTGTCAGGGTGTTTCAGGACGGGACTAGCATTTGAACCAGTGTACTGAGAAAAGGTAACTCTCACCAGTGTGGGCAGGTGTCATCCCTGTGAGGGCCAAATAGAATAAAAAGCACACAGATGAACTTTCTCTCTCTTCTTGAGCTAAGGCATCCATCTCCTGCTGTCAGTCATTGTAGCTGCTGGGTTTGGGTCTTAGGACTTTGCAGTGCTCCCTGCTCCACTGTTAGGCTTTTGGACTTGAACTGAATTGCCCACTGGAGTTTCTGGTTCCAGCTTGCAGACACCACCATATCATGGTACTTCTCAGCCTCTGTAATCACATGAGCCAATTCCCATAATACACCTGCTCTTGGATATTTATATATTCTACTGTTCTGATCCTCTGGGGAACCCTTACAAATACAGTGGTGGTATTATTGTATGAAGAGATGGGGCCTTTGGGAGGTGATTAGGACGTGAGGGTGGAGGTCTCATAAGTGGGATTCACTCCTTATAAGTGGAGACATAAAGGAGATGATCTCTCTCTACTATGTGAAGATGCAGCAAGAAGGCATCCCTCTATAAACCAGTAATGAGGCCTTCACCAATAATGAAATCTACTGACAGCTTGATCTTGGACTGTCCAGCCTTCAGAACACTGAAAAATGAATGCTTGTTGTTTAAGTGACCCAGTGTATGGGATGGCAGTCAGTAGTTACGGCAGCCAGATCTGACTAAGATACAGTCAGAGGGAAGGCTAGATGTTCATTTCCATGTCCCCAGAAGCGCCTGTGTCACCTTCCTCTGGGCTCCATCCTGGCCTGCTGGTTTCCACTAATTGGTTGTTAAAAGTCCCTTTGTGTCCTGGGGGATTAAATCTGCCTGTCGCTCACTTTAAGATTTGCCTCCAAAAGCCATAAGTGCTGGTTCCAACATGCAAGTCTACATGAGGCAAAGCCATTTAGACAAATTCCGGACCTTAGGGGACAACAAACTTTCCATTCATTTTTTTTTTTTTTTTTTTTTAATTTCAGGAGTTTTGAAAAGCATGTATTCTTTCCAGGGGACAATATATATAATAAAGAAAAACCTATAGATTAGAGGGAGAAAGTAGAAAAACCTCTTAAGTTTATGTGACAACATAAACATGTCAAATCATGGCTTGATAAATTATATTACCATAGTCTACTGAAAGGTGTGAATAAAAATTGTAACTATCTCTCAGTTTTCAAAAGACCTTTATGAAATAAATCATCTTGGGATTTTTGAAAACTTGTGTAAAATCAAGAGTTAAATGATTTCTATTTTAAACAATTGAAGTTTTTATTCTCAAGGCATGATTAAAGCAAACCTCTCATTCAGTGGCGGTAACTCTGGAGGACCCTACCAATAAGTATTTCATGCTCACAGTGCATTATTTGGACCGTTGCACACTTTTCATCTCTTATGTCAGGGTCCTTTTATTTATTCTCATTACTTCAAGAATAATATTTCAATTAGGGCTAATGATTTCAACAAGTGTGTTCAACACCTAGTAATGCCCTTTCACAGGAAGAAGGCATACCATGAGAAAGGCAGCCTGAAACGTTGTAGAAATGAGGAGGAAGGTGGAAGGTGGCTTTGGAGTAACACCAGAGAGTGATATTCTTAATAATTTTAAACTAATTTTTGCACCAAATCTATCTATCTATCTATCTATCTATCTATCTATCTATCTATCTATCTATCTATTTTTATTATACTTTAAGTTCTGGGGTACATGTGCCAAATCTTTATGGATGAATATATGAATAAATTAATTATTTACAAAAAGTATACATATTTGAAGTTGAGAGAGATCTGAGAACTTATGTCTTTGATTTTCCTTCATCTTACAGAATTATAAATTGAGATAGTGTGCTTGGATAACATAAAAAATGATGCTGGCATTTTCTGATAGAACCATATCTAGAACTTTGAAGACTTGATTCAGTATTCTTTCCATAATACTACACTAAATCTGAATCAGAAAAATTGATGAACCGATAAATAGGTTTCATATCTTCCCTTGTTAGGACATTCAGTAACACTCACAGAAATTAAGAACTTCTTCACACAGCCTATTCTTAGTCCTTTCTGCTGCAACATGTCCACTCATCTGAAACAGCATTTTTAATCTGAAGATAGTTATAATTTCTTACTCACTCACCTGTTCGCTAAGCTAAGTCACCTCCATAAATCATTGTCATATGCAGTAGCTGTATTTATTTTTTTTCTGTGAAAATCTGGGCATTCTATTATTTTACGAGATCCAAAGATAGCTCTGTCTCTTTTCATAATTCAGTTGGGATCCCACAAGGGCAGATTCTGTTTGTCCACAGTGGATTCACTGCTATTTGTTTCCTGTTTGTACCTTACCTATGTTCCATACAACAAATTAAGAGTATCACACCTGTTTTGTATCCATATCTATGATTAAAACTAAGAGCATTTGCTGTTATGGGTTATCTTCTTCTTCTGGTCAAGGGAAATATTACACTTTCCCTCTCTCAAGATAGGTGTAACCACATGACTACTTCCGGCTTATGAGGAATGAATGCACACGTTCTGTACCATTTCTGGCCTCAAGTCTCCCATAGACCATCTGAGACCCTTCTCTTCTCTTTCTTCTTGTCAGGTCCACTGAGGAGGCTACAGGCTCCAGATGGAGAAGCCACAGAGTGATGGAGCTGTCTTCTGCCTGAATTGCCAGGAAGACCTTTGACCTGGAACATACAACTGATTTTGCGTGAGTGAAAAGTAACGCTTTAAAGACTTCAAGATTCTTTGTTTCTACCGTAGTATGTGGCTTATTCTGGCTCATAGCTTTAATTAGAATACTTTATTATTTTTTAGGATTTTTAAAAATTTAAGTCTGAGAAAGTAAAGTTCATTGATTTAATTTTCTAGTGATTCATTTTTTATACTTGGTTCCAGGCAGTTTGCTAAGAGCTAGAAACCTCAAAATAAACAGAACCCAGCTGTTCCCTCTAGGTCTGGAAGCAGGAAGTCTGAGGCAGGAAACAAACAGTAGCACAACCAAGAGATAGATGCTAAAATAGAGGCATGAGTACAGCACTATGGAGAACCAAGAAGTAAGGGCTTAATTCTGTCTGGAAAGTTACAATGGCTATATGAAGAGTTGAGCTTAAATAAGGGATGCATATGCATTAATTCATTGGGTAAAAGTTACCAGAAGAACATACCACAGAAAGGAAATAGCATATTCAATGGTACAGCATGAGAAACAAACATATTAAAGTTTTCAGGCAAATCTAAAATGGAGGCACTATTTGGAGATGAAGGTAGAGCAGCAGACAGGGATCAGATCATGGAGGTCTTGTGTGCCATGATGTGGGTTGTGGTAGAGAACTTGTGGATGTCTGTTAGTCAGTAGGCTTTACCTTGATTGCTATCTGTGGTGGTTGTGTGGTGAATACTTGAAGTGCTGGCTAAGATGGATTCAAACAGTGTATACACTTAATATGTGAAGTCCACCATGGGAGAGTAGAGATGTAGCATTACATGATCTAATATTTGCAGTGAATTAGCATAAATCCAGTACACATGGGAGTAATTCATTCACTAAAGACCACAGCAAATATTTAGGATTTTACACTGCCTTATAACTGTGATTGATGAGGAAATATGTGGAATTCTGTGTAATTCTGCTCTCAAATCCGCTGACAGGTGACGTATTTTTAAAAAGGCAGAAACAAAAACAATAAAATCCTTAAGAGACCTACAGGATTTTTTTTTCCTTCTTTTTGGCTTTTTAAAGAAAAAAAATTACTAACAAAACCAAAACAAGAAAATTCAAGTAATAAAGTGGAAAAATGCATAGTCTCCAAATTTTATCATTCAGGAAAAATTGTTATTAAGAATTGGGGATCTCCATTCCAGACAGGACTCCATGTGTATAGTATACACAGAGACTGATTGAGAAGTGAATGGTTTGGAGCTACGTTGGGGATGCAAGCTTGGGAGTATGAAACTCTATCCTAGGCTATTGCATATCTGTTTACAGGAATTAATACTATTTGTAGAGCTTCTCTACGTGGAAGAACCTGATGGTTAAGATGGAAACCACAAACTACCACACTTTAAGCTCTGGTCCACACGTTCTTTAGATTCAAAAATTGAGTGTTTATGAAATTGGCTTTTTGTTCAGGATCACACAGCTGTTGGAGACAATAATATAATGTATGCCTGACCTAATGTGATGTTTTACTTGACCATGTTGTCTGGCACAGGTCATTGTCAAACCCTTTGGTTTGAGATTTATCTCCACAAATTGGGAATTTGTTTATTAAAAACGGAAGAAACGTTTGTCTAGGGCAATCACGGCTTTCTGAACAGATAGCTAAACCCCCAGAAACTGAAATACCATGTGTTTCCCTTTAAAAACATAATCTATAAATGTTGAATCTAAAAAGGTACATATAGATTGTCTGAGCAGACCACCATTCATTTTATTAAATCACATAGTAGGTAGATTTCCCATTTTTTTTCTGAGACAGAGTTTTCCTCTTGTTGCCCAGGCTAGAGTGCAATGGTGCAATCTCAGCTAACCTCAACCTACACCTCCCAGGTTCAAACGATTTCTCCTGCCTCAGCCTCCAGAGTAGCTGGGATTACAGGCATGTGCCACCATGGCCAGCTAATTTTGTATGTTCAGTAGAGGCGGGGTTTCTCCATGTTGGTCAGACTGGTCTCGAACTCCCAATCTCAGGTGATTCCCCTACCTGGGCCTCCCAAAGTGCTGGGATTACAGGTGTGAGCCACCACGCCTGGCCAGTTTCTCTAATTTTTATAATTGGTAATTGTTTAGGATATGACTATTCTCACTGCATTCTAATATAGATTGTTAATGAGTTCCCAGCTTAACCTTCTGTTGGTGAACACCCAAAGTTCCCCACTCGCCTTATAGGCCTAGAGACCTGAGAGGGTGTGTACAGAAGGTGAGAAAAATCCAAAAGCAATCATGGAGAAAAGATGAAGAATGTTGCAGCTCTATCCCAGCAACCAGTAAACTAGAGACTTGTTTTAAACATCAAAGTTATATGACAAAAATGGTTACCACCAAAACATTATAGCACATGAAGAAGAAAAAGAATCAATGTTTGAGGCCTTAAAGAAAATTATGTTCAACTGACAATAGTTTACAAACAAGCAATAGCTTACTGTCATAACTTACTGTTAACTTTCACTTTACTCTAAAAAAGACCATAGCCCTGGAGTTACACTGTAACACAAAGATGCAATGAAAGCAATTATTGTCTATTTAAAATCAGAACTACGAAGTTTATGTAGTTTAAAAATGTTTGATAATTTATGTTTAAAAGACTGTCAGAGAAAGTATGAGAGCAAAAGGGCCAGAAAAACAGTGCCATGGTGAATAACAGCTGGCTACAAATAGTTTTTATGTGTTCCCACCATGCATCTTCATTTAAAGGGGCATGCAAAGGAGATGCCAACCAAAGGCTTTTGATTGCTTTTGCATATGGCATCTTCCCTTAGGGAATAATTCTGGATTACTTAGGGATATCCACAAACTAATAAGAAAGAGATACCGGTATCTATCATATATTTTACCACTTAACACAACAAAACCTGCAGTCTTCTTGACATGGATTTACTGCTGCTAGCATCTCTTCTGGTCCACAATATGACACGAATTTACTTTTCTAATGCATTCTGTGTAAATATATGTCTGGTGAGAAATATTTTATCTGATGGGCATCTCAATGGAAAATTTTATTTCCAAGGTAGGAGGAACTTAAAGTGGTCCAAGAAATATGACTATAATAAAAGATATATTCTAGAGGAAAAGTGAAGATAACAGCAGCTGCAGAGAGAAAAATCCAGAAAATAATAAATTATATTTATAAATTTAAAAAAAAGAGGGTCTTAATAGATGTGTTTATTTGAAAGCTATAAATACAACCAGAGGGTTTTTTTTTTAATTCAGAACTCCTGTATTTTTCTTTGGGGACAGAAATATTAGCGGTAATGGGGTGAATCACAGAGGCAAGAGAAACCTACAGAAATAGACATAAACTTCACAGTAAAAATTCAAGGAGTGTGTACTCTGAGATGAAAAATGATAAATTTCACCTCAGGGTTTGATTGGCTTTAAATTGATAGAATAGGAGAAAAATGAAATGCCATAGCAGAGACTGGATGTGAAGTCTCAGCCAGCCTGGTGACTAATCCTTAATTCAGATGGCTGAGAAATTGACTCTCCAGACACACTACTCACGGGAGTACAATTAATTTGTGATCTAGCCCTACCCAGCAGGATGGGTTCAGGTCCAGGTCCTCCCCAGCTGAACTTCCCATTCAGAGGTAGTTTTGAGGTCACAGAAGCAATACCCCTGTACTGAACAAGGAATTGGGCAAGCACTGAGGGGATAAAGCAAAGCAATGGAGGAAAATAACAGCTATCCTTCCAAATGACTGAGTTCTAATCAGTTTCTGCCTGTGCTGCTACACTGGGTTCTATCCACGTGACCAAACACTCTTCACAGAAACACAAGGCACCCAACTCATAATAGTAACTTAGGGGAATACTGACAATGACGGCAATGCTGTACATAAAAATTAGTATGATACCACTCAACATTTTACATTTTAATAGAACTTATAGTGTTCAGAAAATATTTAAAGCTTATGTTTTTATTTCATTTTATAACAGTGGTATTTGGAAGGCAGGGAGTAATTGACAAAGAAAATTATCCTACGTTGTTCAATGAAAACTGACAGTGAAAGAAAGAAATTAAGTCTTTGGCCGGGTGCGGTGGCTCACACCTGTAATCCTAGCACTTTGGGAGGCTGAGACGGGTGGATCACGGGGTCAGGAGATCGAGACCATCCTGGCTAACACAGTGAAACCCTGCCTCTACTAATACCAAAAAATATATATATATATATTTATATATTTATAAAATATATATATATTTATATGCCTCTAATAATAAAAAAAAAATAGCTGGGCATGGTGGCAGGTGCCTGTAGTCCCAGCTACACTGGAGGCTGAGGCAGGAGAATAGCTTGAACCTGGGAGGTGGAGCTTGGAGTGAACTGAGATGGCGCCACTGCACTCTGGGCCTGGGTGACAGAGCGAGACTCTGTCTCAAAAGAAAAGAAAAGAAATTAAGTCTTTGAAAAATAAGACTGGTGAATTAATCAGTAGATTGTGTTCCCTCTTATGCCTTGTTAAAATCCTTCCTATTAGCAGGGTAAGATGACTCAGATTTATCCACTTAAATAAATAATTTTATTTCTCCTTTCTTATTCCTTTTACTTTTTTTCCCCCCTCAAAAGAAAAGGTCATGGAAAAGGTGAAGGCCATTTATATGGGCAGGGAGGGTTTTTGCTCCATATTGATCTTTTTAAATAGTTTTATTGATACTTGTTTTAAAGGTTATGCCAGTTTGAATCTCCTGAGAAAAAAAGCTGCTAAGATAAAGTTAAGAATGCAAGAGACTTAACGGTGAAAGATAAAGTTGGTCTGAGAAAACTTTAAAACTTTGATGTTGATCTGATGTCTGTGAAGGACAGGAGGATAGGGAAAGTAGAAATCGGTCGAAGCACACTGTGTCTGCAAAGTGTGCTACCTAGGACAGAAATGGCCAGGCCCTGCTCCTTTCACACTCTCATTGTTTAAGGACTTCCCAGGTAGTGTGGCACCAGATTGAATGTTGAAGCATATCCTGTGCATAACATCAGGTCCTTCCTTGAGGAAGAGCCTAACAAAGACTCCCTTGACTGACAAGGTACACTTACGCTGTGAGAATCCATGTCCACAAACATGTTTGGTGGGCAGTTTCTGCAGCTTCACAATAGGCCTTTCCTTCAGAGGAGGACTTGAAGACAAAAGTTAGTAGAATGAACGTTTTTTTTTTTCTCAAAGTCAAAAATATGTCCTTAATGCTACATTTACATTAACAGCAAAATCGTTTTCCACTCATATCAGCCAAGCATATTGTAATGGATTGTAGACATTATACCTTTCACTGGTACCGTGAATTTGGAACACTGAATTAAAGTGAAACCCTAATGAAAATTTAAGAGAGAATGACAATCAGACAGCCCAGGATTCAAGTTGGTCCCACAGTTGTATTTTTTTCTACCAAAAAGTGTTTTAAGGTATATGAATTTGTTGCCAACATTTAACAATTGGGAGATTTTTATATATGAGCCCTGGTAACTGTTTATTTTGAAAAACTCAAAGATCTGACCATACTGATTTTTTTTTTTTTTAACTTTAAGTTCTGAGATACATACGCAGAACGGGTAGGTTTGTTACATAGATACACATGTGCCATGGTGGTTTGCTGCACCCATCAACTAGTCATCCAGGTTTTAGGATAAACATTTCTAACACTGCCATTGGTCACAAGGCACTGACTGGTTCTTGCCACTCCCTTCCCTATGCTTCATTCTACATCCTCCTGACCTGGCCTCAGAGGCTTCCCTTTTGCTGTTATTCATACCTTCATTATTGGAGAGCCCTTGCCCCTGCTAACCATTTCCTCTCAGGCCATGGTTGCAGCACTTGCTTAGTTCACAGTTGGGCAATCCAGTAGTAAAAGGAAATCGAGTTCATGGCCAGAATTTCATACATACTCCTCGTGCCCCCATTGTATAACAGCAACCGTATATCCTCCAGCTAATCAGTCATACCTTGTCATGATGGTGACTTCATTTCTTGCCTGCTGGCCCTTGCACATGAGGAGTTAATAGTGCCTTGATGGCTGCCCTTGAAACCCTATCTGTGTCCCCAGGCACGAGTGCACTCCCTTTGGGGACCAAGGCTCCCAACTTTGCAGCAGTCACAGTTGTTCAGATGGGAAGGAAAAGTCTCTCATTGGGTCACTGAGAGTGATAAGTGGCATTTCTAGCCACCTGGTTCCTAGACACATGCATTCTTTGTACTGGACAACAGAAGCCCTCGCTCTTGGGACTTCTTTGCTTTGGCATCCACTCTGGCAGCGCTTGAGGAGCCCTTCAGTGTGCCACGGTATTGTGGGAGCCCCTCTCTGGGCTGGCCAAGGCTGGACCCTGCTCTCTGTGCTTGCCGGGAAGTGTGGAGAGAGCCGCCCAAGCGAGGACTGGCCAGCCCAAGTTCTGGGTGGGCATGGGCTCATCAGGCTGCACTGGGAGCTGCGGGCCGGGGCTGCAGGCCCCCAGGCAGTGAGAGGCTTAGCACCTGGGCCAGCAGCTGCAGAGGGTGCCCCGGGTCCCCCAGCAGTGCTGGCCCAACCTCTGCTGTGATAGAATTCTCCCTGGCCTCAGCTGCCTCCCCGTGGGGCAGGGCTTGGGACCTGCAGGTAGCCGCTATGCCAGAGCCTCCCCACCACCCTGCGCTGTGGGCTCCTGCCTGGCTGGAGCCTACCCAATGAGAACGGCCCCCTGTGCTGTGGCGTCCGGTCCCATTGACTGCCCAAGGGCTGAGGAGTGCTGGCACACAGCGCAGGACTGGTGGGCAGCTCCAGCTGCAGCCCCGGTGCTTGATCCACTAGGTGAATCCAGCTGGGCTCCTGAGTCTAGTAGGGACTTGGAGAAACTTTATGTCTAGCTAAGGGATTGTAAATACACCAATCAGCACCCAGTGTCTAGCTCAAGGTTTGGGAATGCACCAATCAGCACCCTGTGTAATGCACCGATCAGCACCCTGTGTCTAGCTCAAGGTTTGTAAATACACCAGTAAGTACTCTGTATCTAACTAACCTAGTGGGGACTTGGAGAACTTTTCTGTCTAGCACTCTGTGTCTAGCTAAAGGATTGTAATCACACCAGTCAGCACGCTGTCAAAATGGACCAATCAGCTCTCTGTAAAATGGACCAATCAGGAGATTGTGGGTGGGATCAGATAAGGGAATAAAAGCAGGCTGCCCTAGCGGCAGTGACAACCTGCTCCAGTCTCTTTCCATGCTGTGGAAGCTTTGTAGTTTCCCTGTTTACCGTAAATCTTGCAGCTGCTCACTGTTTGGGTCCATGCGGGCTTTATGAGCTGTAACACTCACTGTGAAGGTCTGCAGCTTCACTCCTGAAGTTAGCGAGACCAGGAACCCACTAGGAAAAAGAAACTACAGACACATCTGAACATCTGAAGGAACAAACTCTGGCCTACCATCTTTAAGAACTGTAACAGTCACTGCAAGGGTCCGTGGCTTCATTTGTAGAGACAGCAAGACCAAGAACCCATCAGTTCAGAACACAATTTCTTATTCGGTAAGTATATTGTGTTCTCCAAAATCACATTATTACTGAGTATTGTCTCTGAGTTGCTCCTTCAGCTGAGGCTTCCACAGGTCAGTTCAACGCTGTTCGGGTGGTTTTGAATGATGCATTGTGCAACATAGCTAGTGGAACCTATGGTGATAGGCCCGCTTCTGCAGCTTCTTCACTGTAAGATGAATGCCCTGGTCAGAAGCTATGTTACAAGGAACTTAATGCCTGCGAATCAAGAATTTTTGTAAGCTCCAGATTACGGTATTTATTGTGATTCTATAGGTTAGAAAGGCAGTCCATACCAAGAATTTGTCTATTCCTGAAGAAAATAAATACAGGACTGCAGATTTCCATTGAAATAAATTTATTACCCAGTAGTTGTTTGATCTCCCCCAAAAAGGATGGTGAATTGAGTTTTCAGTATCAAACCGTGTTGCTGGGAGATTGGTCATTCAGTGTTGGCGGCAACTACAAGGGCCTTGGTGGTTGGTAGTACATACTGTTAGGCCCACACAGAGCCTGTGACTCTACCATTGTGGCTTCTCAGTTCATAAGCCCAGTGTGCCATTTGTGTGTTGCTCATGACAAAATCTGTTTACTGTCAACTGGCCAAGTCATTTTTTCTTTTCTCTTTTTTTCTCTTTTTGTTTTGGATAGACTGGCTAGAAGTTTATCAATTGATTAATTTTTTCAAATAATTAGTATGTGTTTTATTCATTTTCTCTATTGTTTTCCTGTTTTCAATTTTACTGATTTCTGCTTTAATGTTTTTTTCTTTTTATCCTCCTGGCGATAGGTTTAACTAACTCTCCCTTCTTTAGTTTTCTAAGGTGAAAGTTTGTAATATTGACTTTTATCTTGCTTATTTTCTAATATGTGCACTTAGTGGTATAAATTTTCCTCTAGGCACTGACTTTGGTGCATAGCACAAATGTTGATAAGTCGTATTTTATTTTCATTTAGTTTAAAATGCTGCTTAAATTTCACCTGAGAGTCTTTCTTACAAATGAGTTATTTTAAAATGTGTCATTTAATTTCTAAATAGTTGGGATTTTCCAGCCATTTTTCTCTTATTAACTTCTAGTTTAATTCCCTAGTGGTTTGAGAACATACTTTACATAATTTCTATCATTTTATATTTGTTAACGTGTGTTTTGTAGCCCAAAACGTGGTCTATCTTGATGAATGTTGTATGTGAGCTTGAGAAGAATGCACATTCTGCTGGTTTTGAATGGAGTATTCTATAGATGTCAATTATACCTAGTTGATTTATAGTGTTGTTCAGACCATTTATGTCTTTACTAATTTTCTGCCTGCTTGATCTGTCAATTACTGGCAGAGGAGTGTTGATGTCTTCAGCTATGGTAGTGGATTTGTCTATATCTCCCTTCAGTTCTGCCAGTTTTTGTCTCATGTGTTTTTGACATCCAATTGCAAGGTATATGGAATGTTTAGGGTTTGCCAATGTCTTTTTGGAGAAATAACTTTTTTATTATTATGTAATGCTACTACTCTTTAGTAATCTTCCTTATTCTGAAGACTGGTTCATATGAAGTTAATATAACTACATCAGCTTTCTTTTGATTAGTGTTATCATAGTGTGTGCCTCTCTCTGTTTTTCTTTTAAACTGTAGCAAACAAACACAGAAAATCACCCTTTTAACAAATTTCCAAGTTCCCAGCACAGTATTCTCAACCATATGCATATCATTGTACAACAGCTCCCCAGAACTTTCATACTACTTGACTGAAACTCAGAAAAACTTCCGCCTCCACTCCCCCAGACCCTGGCAACTATCATTCTTCTTTCTATGGGCTTTATTATTTTATAAAGATGTAGTCATGCAGTGGTGTGTGTGTGTTTGCGTGTGTGTGTGTGTTTCTGAGAGAGAGAGAGAGAGGGACTAGACTGGCTTATTTGACTTAGCATAATCTTAGGCTACTCTTTACATTTAACGTATCGGTCTTCAAAGTAGTAATTTTTCAAATAAACATGCCTCAAAAAATTTCTCAAAAATCTCCTTCTGGCTGGGTGCAGTGGCTCACGTCTATAATCCCAACACTTGGGGAGGCTGAGGCAGCGGATCACTTGAGGGCAGGAGTTCAAGACCAGTCTGGCCAATATGACGAAACCAAGTCTCCACCAAAAGTACAAAAATTAGCCAGGCGTCGTGGCACGTGCCTGTAGTCCCAACTACTTGGGAGGCTGAGGCAGCATGATTGCTTGAACCCGGGAGGTGGAAGATGCAGTGAGGTGGGATCCTGCCACTGCACTCCACCCTGGAGAAAAAAAAAACTCTTTCTTTTATTTAGCACATTTACACAATTAATATTTACAGATTTTTAAAATATAATTGGATTAATTATCTAACATATTTGAAACTGCTGTTTGTCCCATTTGTTCTTTGTGACATTGTTGATAATTATGCTCCAAAGTTAAAATCTCAGTCAATTTATTTATCTTAATGGTTATAGACACTGTCTCTTACTCTTTTTTTTTCCCCCAGAATAATTTACTTTCATAACTGAAGATTTGCAAAGCTGAACTTTCTCCTTTCCTGGGATCTTCATGCTGGTGGGGTGCTTGAATTATTCAATATCTGTGATGTCTATCTGAGTGAGTGCCTGTTGATTACCAAGGTAGTAATAACTATTTGTTGAATGAAAGTCGGATGTATGAAGAAATAAATGCTTGAGAATAGAGTGAGGGAAGTAAAAAAAGAAAAACCAGGAAGATGCAAGGCAGCATCTATAGCAGTAATACTAAGACAAAACGTGAAACTTCTGTTATGTATTCCACACTGTGCTAAGTAGACTGCATGCATTACCATTTAATCATCATGAACACCTTCCTAAAATACATCATTGAAGAATTTAAGTTTGAAAATGTTAAACAAACTGTACAAGAGCTCCAGTTGTAACTTCTAGTACCAAAACCCCACTTAAATCTCCAAAAATAAAAATGTATTTCTATCAAAGACGTGCTTCCCTGATGCTAAAATGTTGCTCATGAGACTTTGATTAACCAGACATCTATTATTAAGCCCATTATTAACTCTCAGTTTAAATGCACAGATTTTGTAAGAAAGCCAGTTAGTAAAGAATGCCCTTCATTTGCTAAGGTAGGCACTTGATGTCAAGACAACTGTTACCTCCAAGTTATTAGTAGTTTTATTTTAAAATATTCCTTTCCTTCATTTGTCCTAAGAAACTTGCTTTACACTGGAGAAGTGAAATAAAGCCCCAAAGTATATTACTGTACATGAAATTCACACTTCTGATGATATTTGAAAATGTGTATATAAATATCGTGCCAGGCAGAAAGTATTTCCTCAGATGGCCAAGTAAAGTATTTATTTCTAGGAGGGAAGAAGGCAGGCAGGAAGAAGACATACAGCAGCAATAAAAGGTGCCTCCCATGAAAGGCCTCATTGACATCAGCATAAATGCTGCCAGAAACAAAATAAATTTTGCATAGAAATAAGTAGGAGAAATGTGCTAATCCATTTATCTGAGAATAGAGAGCTACAGCAATGTGCTGACATCTTCCTGCCCCTCAGCAGATTTTTGACTTTCAGTGGGAAAACATCTGTATGTGTAGCAGTGAGGACCATAAGAGATAAATAGTGTCATCGGACCATTCTAATCTTGGGGTCATGTGTTTGAGGAAAGAGGAAAATAAGAATCGTGCTCAATGTAAAAACCTTGGAGCTATAAAATCATCTACACTTGTTTACTGTGGCTTTTGGAGCTTATTTCTCTTCTTAGAGCTTCAGTATTTTTATCTGTAAATTAAGGAAAGAATAATTTCAAGGTGGTGGTAAGAGTTAAATGAGATGACATATGGAAAGACAGGTATTGTAGACATTGGCACATAATTAATTCTCAACCATGTCAGCATAGTTTCTTCTCAATAATGGGAGAAAATTATAAAAGCAAAAACTATGTAGTGTTATTGCTAGAACAGGGCATATTCTTGATCTCTTATTAAGCTGCACTATTATATATTCTGTAATGTTGTGGAAGCAGCCTCCAAGATGGCCCAAAATGCCCCACCTCCCAGTATGCATGTTCTGTGTCCTTGTGTAATCCACTTCTCTTGAGTATAGACCATACCAAGAGACTCTCATCTAATCAGTGAAACACAGCGAACAGGATACAGTGCAACTTTTCAATACTAGATTACAAGAGATTCTGATTTACATCTTTTGTTCTTTATCGACTTGCTCTCTGGCTTGTTGTAAAGAAAGCCAGCTGCCATGTTGTGAGCTGCTGTGTGGTGAGCACTTAATGGCAATAAATTGAGAAAAGCCTCCAGTCAACAGTCAATGAGAAAATGAGATTTTCAATCCTAAAGCATGTAGGGAAACGGAATCCTGCAAGGACCAAGTAACCAAGCTAGGAAGAGAAGCTTTATCAGAATCAAACTCTTGATGGAATAACTGCAGCCCTCGCCAACACCATGACTGCAGCTTTGTGAGAGAACCTGAGCCAAATCAAATCAAGTATACTGTGCCCAGACTCCATTATTATCTCATGTGAGATAATAAATGTATGTTGTTTTTAAGCCATTATACTTGGGGTAATTTGATATGGAGCAAAAGATAACTAACACAACTCTTTTAGATGCTATAGGGATGTAAGGAAAATTAGAGATACTAGTACATTAATAAATGTATGTTAATATCTGTCATGACCTAAAATATTGTTAGGGCACAATCCTAGGCAGATATGTTTCTAAACTTCAGGTTGCTAAAAGCTTCAGTGTATGAGATTAATGAGATCTTAATATTCCTGATAAAAGCAAGGCTGTGAAAATGATAGCAAACAGACAAAAGAAACTGCTTATCTTTCCCGCATTTTCTTTCTCTTGTCTACGCCTTCCAAATTATTTTGATTTTGGTGTTTGTTCCTGGACTTTTATTGGTGTTTTCTGCTTTTTTTTTTGTTGTTGTTAACATGTTGATAAAAATATCAAAGTCGATAATATACATAAAATCAAGTCAAAATATCAAAATAGCATTTGACAAAAGCAATACTTCGTCATTCAGCCCACACAGAGAAATTACTTTGTGCATATGTTTATGTTTAAATCTGATGTCAGCTACCGCTATAACCCTAAATAATATATGTATGTCTCTTGTTCTTAATGGTTAATATTCAAAAGTACCTATTTTGATGCAACTGGAAATGGAATTAAGTTTTTTATTTCTTTTTCAAGGAGTATATTGTTAGTGTATAAAATGCAAAATATTCTTGTACGTTGATTTTCTGTATCCTGCAACTTTACCGAATTTATTAGTTCTAGTAAGTTTTTGGTGGTGCGATTAGAATTTTCAGCATTTAATATAATGTCATCTGCAAACAGAGACAATTTTACTTTTCCTTTGCAATTTGATTGCATTTTATTTATTTTTCTTGTCTAATTACTCTGGCAAAGACTTCC
Organism: Colobus angolensis palliatus; assembly: GCF_000951035.1. NCBI lineage: Eukaryota > Metazoa > Chordata > Mammalia > Primates > Cercopithecidae > Colobus > Colobus angolensis. The sequence continues at coordinate 7,694,259 of NW_012115155.1, read as the reverse complement.
AGAAGCCTATTCAATAGAAGTTGCTAAAGTGAGCATCTTGGTCTTGTTCCTGAATTTAAAGGAAAAATGTTCAGCAGTTTACCTTAGAGTATGATGTTAACTGTGGGCTCTTCATATATGCCCTTTATTGCGTAGATGTACATTACTTCTAAATCAAATTCTTGAGCATTTCTTGTCATGAAAGAGTGTTGAAATTTGTTGGATGCTCTTCTGCTTCTATCATGATGATTATATGTTTTTGGTCCTTCATTCTGTTAATGTATTACATCACATTAATTGATTTGTGTATGTTAAACCATCCTTGCACCTCAGGAGTAAATCCCTGCTTGGTCATGGTGTATAATTTTTTTAATGTGTTCTTAAATTTTATATGTTAGTATTTTGTGGAGATGTTTGCATGTATGTTCATCAGGGATATTGGCTCATAGTTTTTTATGAGTTTGTTTGACTTCGGTATCAGAATAATGTTGGTCTCCTAAAATCAGTTTGGAAATGTCCATGCCTCTTCAATTTTTTGATGATTTTAAGAAGAATTAGTATGTATTATTCTTCAAATGTTTGGTAAAATTCATCATGAAAACCATCAGATCCTGAGATTTTGCTTATTTGGATGTTTTTGATTGCTGACTAAATGACCTTACTCATTATCAGCCCAGTTAGATTTTCTATTTCTTCATAATTCAATCTTCATAAGATGCCTGTTTTAATAATTTGTTCATTTCATCTAGTTTATCAAATTCATTGGCATACAATGCTTATGACAGTCTCTTATAATAATTTATATTTCTGAGGAATCAATCATTATGTCTCCTTTCATTTATAGTTTTATTAATGTCAGTTATCTCTCTTTTCACTTATATTAGCTAAAAATTTGCAAATTTTGTCTTTGAAAGCAACTAATTCTTTTATTTAAAATTTTTTTAATATTTTATTTATACTCTGCTTTTATTTTCTTTCTTTTGATAACTGTAGGCTTCCTTTGTTATTTTTCTAGTGCTTTGAGGTATAATGTTAGGTTGTTTATTTGGGATTTTTTAAAAAATGCAGGCATTTATTGCTATAGATGTCCTTCTTGGATCGGTCTTTGCTGCATCCCATACATTTTCATATGCTGTGTTTCCATTTTTCTTTCTCTTAAGATTTTACTCTAATTACAAAACATGGAGACAATACATGTTATATGAATAAATTGATACATAAATTGTGGTATGCAAATGCAAAGTAATATTAGTCATTACAATGAAATGGAATATGATTGGATATTATTTTCCCATTTGCAACAATAAGGGTGAATCTCGAGAGCATTATGTTACACGAAATATATCAGAGAAAGACAATATGATCATACCTATATACAGAATCTAAAATATTAAAGTCACAGAAACGTAGAGTGGTGGTTGCCGCAGACTAGGAAGATAAGGGACATGAGGAGATGTGGGCCAAAACGTACAAACCTTCAGTTATAAGATAAATAAGTTCTGAAGCTCTAGTTTATACTACATTGCCTATAGTGAACACTGCTGCATTATATGCTTGAAATTTGCTAATAGAGTAAATCTTATTCTCACCTTGAAACAAGACAAAACAAAAATGGTAACTAGCTGAGGTGATAGTTGTGTTAACTAACTTGATTATAGTAATCATTTCACTATATATATATCAAATGATGTTGTGTGCCTTAAAATTACACGATTTTACATGTCAATTAAACATAAAGATAAAAACAAAAGGAGCTATTGGCTATTGAATTTAGAAGATACATGTTATTACATAAGATTTTTACCCAGAATTGTGTCACTTAATGATAGGATATATTCTGAGAACTGTGTTCCTGTGAAAACATTATAAATTGTACTTACACAAACCTAGATGTTATAGCCTACTACCTACCTACTCTATATGGTGTAGACTATTGTTCCTGGGTTACAAACCTGTAAGGCATGCTACTGCACCAAAAACTGTAGTCTACTGTAACACAATGGTTGGTGTTTATCTAAACATAGGAAAGTTACAATCAAAATACAATATAATAGATAAAAATACTATACCTACACTCTCCACGGTTGGAGCTTTCAGGACTGAAATTTGCTTTGGGTGAGTGGTGAGTGAATATGAAGACCTACATTATTGTCATTTTTATAATCACTGTACACTTAGGCTACACTAAATTTAAATGATTAATTTTCTTTCTTCAATAATAAATTGACTTCAAGTTTTTTTAATTTTTGGAAACTTTTTGACTCTTTTAAAATAAAACACACATTGTACAGCTATACAATAAATTCTGAAGCTCTAATTTATAGTACATTGCCTATAGTGAATCTATTTTGTTTCTTTATATCCTTATTTCATAAGCTTTTTCCTATTTTATGTTTTATTTTAAACTATTTGTTAAAATGTAAGACCAAAAATAAAAAGAAACCACATTAGCTTGGGCTAACACAGAGTAAGGACCATCAACATCAGTGTCTTCCACCCACATCTTGCCTCACTGGAAGGTCTTCAGGGGCAATAACATGCATGGAGCTGTCATCTCCTAGATTAACAATGCCTTCTTCTGGAATTGCTCTTGAAGGACCTGTCTGAGGCTGTTTTACAGTAAACTTTTTTTATATATAGAAGGAGTACACTCTAAAATAATGATAAAAGGTATAATACATAAACCAGTAATACAGTCACTTCTTATTATCAAGTATTATGTACAGTACATAATTGTGTGTGCTATACTTTTAAATAACTGGAAGTACAGAGGCTTGTTTAACCAGCATCATCACAAAACATCAGAGTACTGCATTGTGCTGGAATGTTAGAAAGACAGCTTGTCACTAGGGTGCAGGAATTTTTCAGCTCCCTTGTAATCTTTTGGGATCATCTTCACAAATACGGTTTGTCATTGACCAAAACATCGTTATGTGGTACATGACTAAACAATATTATTTTATGACATTATTATACGATACCCTAATACAAGTGTTAGTCTTCTAGTTGGTTTATTGATTACCCTTGTCAGTTAAAAATAATATAAACTCACTATTAACACGGAAAAGGACGAAATTATTATTAAACAAAAGGGCAGGCTAAGGAAATTTGCGAAGACTTAGAGTTTCACCAACAAGCAACACACCACACCAGCAGATTCATCTTTTAGAACATAATGAAACAGCTGTTCTAAGGAATTCATTTTGTATCATTTACTTTATTTCTTTACTTTTCTTCATAGTTTTTCCACTTGTCTATTTCTAAACAATAAAATGTAGTTATACATGCTTTTTAACTCTATTTAATATTGTATTCTTTGGATCTTGCTTTTTTATCATTTTGATGAGTTCCATCCATGTTGTTACAAGTAGATTTGGTTTATACAGTTGTTCGCTGTGTTATTTCTTTGTATGCACACTGCACAATTTATTTATTATTTTCTTAAGTCATGCAGATGAGTTGTTTCAAGCTGTGGAAACAATGCTTTTATGAACATTTTAATGTACGTATTGGTGTGCAGGCTTGTGCGTTACTTTGACATATTACCTAGCAATTAAACTGTTGAGTTATTGAGCAATTATATATTCAGTCATATTATGTGAAGTCAAGCTATGGTCCACAATGGTGAATCAATTTGTACTTCCACCAGAAGTTCTTGGGAATTGCCGTTCTCATACATCCTCTTCAATAATTTGAAATGATCTGTACTTATTTTATGTTCTTGTTTAAAAAATACATTTTGCCAATCTCTATGTAGTGAAGTTTCCTTGCAGTATTAATTTTAGGTTCTTTAATTTTTAAAGAGTCTGAACACATTTTTAATTAGTTATTGTCTACATTAAGGGAGTTATAGGGCAAGTTTCTCATTTAGTAAATGCCTACTAGTGCTTTTTAAAGTATTTTTTCTGTATAAATTTCCCCTCTTATTTCTGAATTTTTCATAAACTAAATCTTGCTGTTAATGTAGTCAAATTTATCAGTTGTTTTCTTTAAATTAGTTGTTTCTGAACCTTGATTAAATATATTCTTCAGTCCAAAATCATACAGAGATTCTTCATGATTTCCTGAAAAGTTTATAATTACCCCTTTTAGAGTTGAGTCCATAACCCACCTGAAGTTGATTTTTGAGCATGATAAGGAGAAGGCATCCAATTTCACTTTATTAACAAATAGAGACACTTAATTTCCCCATTACTACTTACTGAAAAAAAGAAGCCTCTTTCTATCCACTGCTGCAGATTGCCACTTCTGCCTCGTGTGTATTTTTCTGTTTACACTCTCCAGTGTGTTCAGCTGGTTTATTTATGTATTCCATTGCCAATTATCACTTTCTCTTAATCACTGTGGCTTTATTATAGATATTAATGTTTGGTGTAGAATTCTTTCATTTTGTTACTGTACAAGAATATCTATTTTGTTCTTTGTATTTCTATATATATTGTAAAATCTGCTCTAAAAACATGTATATTCACGTAAATAAAACAAAACCAAAAAAAACCTGCTTTTTAGCAGAATTACACCGAGTTGATATATCATGTAGAGATAATTGACTTCTATTCAATAATGATTTATGCAATCCATCAAACATTATATATCTTTCATTTAGATGATATTTAATATTTAATATTCACTATCTTTCATGTTCCCTCATGTAGTATTGCTACTTTTAATGAACTATCTTATTGGGTACTTGAAAATTTTAAGCTACTGTTGGTGATTACACATATAAAAACATAAACATACATATTATGTATATTTCACAATTATCAAACTTACATGGCCTAGTGTACAGCAATAAAGTTAATTTTATACTTTGATTTCTACCCATCAAATCTGCTAAACTTCTATTAATTTTCAGAATGTAATCCTTATGTATTTGGACTTACTCCATACTCCAAATCACATCTCCTGTGAAAATGACAATTTCTTCTTTATTAACCATTATCCACCTACCTGCCCCAGCTTTCTTCACTTTCTTGCTATAGTGTTCAATTTGAGTCCTCCAGAACAATATGGTGTTCAACAATAGTGGTGTGGTGGTGTTACATATTTATATGCATGTGTAGTTTTTCTTTAGAAATGCTGTTTATACCTATATTGGATATTTTATTGCCTGGATTGTGTGTGTGTGTGTGTGTGTGTGTGTGTGTGTTAGCATATACTATTAATATAATAATTGGAGAATATATGCATAGTTTAAGTTTTCAGATCATACATGTATATGGAACACATACATATTCTCTAGTTATTTTAAACTCTTTTATTTATTTTTTATTTTTCCTATGTCTAACCTTTAAATCCTTTACTGTGCCCACAAGTGCATGCTCTCTTTTTGAATTGTTAGTTTTGTCTTCTCTGTGATAATTTTCGCCTTTACTAGTCTCCTATACTCATTTTCTTTAATTCCAATTTCTCCTCTGGTTTTATCTCTTCTCTTTGTTCCTTTATTTATCCTTTGTAATCCTTCAGAAAGATCATGGCTTCATCGAAGGTTTTGTGTTTGTAGAATTTCTTCTTTATGGGCTTTCATCTCTTGGTTAGTTTGCTGTTTCCACATTTTATTTCATGCATCTTTGTATTGATATTTTAATGAATTATTTCATATGGCTTGTTTATTTATCAGTTGGATTTTTTTTCTTAGCTATTTGCAGTAGCTTCAGGGTCCTGAAAGACCTGATCACACATGCAGCATCCACAACTTTAAGGGTGTCTCTCTATGGCCTCAGAAACAGACTACGTCTTGCCAGCATAGCTCCTCTGGAAGATTGCTGGGGAGCTGCACATCTTCTCAAACTGTGTCCTGGGATGTTTCAGCCACAGTCCTGTGCTTACCAGTGTAGTCACTGGTTACTGCAAATAAAGGGTGCAGCCAATGTACCTCAAGGCAGCTTCCACCCTCAGCATGTGTATTTTTGATGAAACCGAAAACTGCTGCATACTGTTAAGTCCTTGACATTATCTGAATGGCTTTTCTATTCCCCTTCCTTCAGCCTTCCCTTTGTGGCTTCTGTTTGAGTTTAATATAATTAAGTGCAACTCTAGTGCTAGCTATTTTAGGCAGGAATTACAGATTCAGTATTTCAATGTGAGCCCCACCTTTAGAATTTTAGTGGTGGGCTGGGTAACAACAGGATTCTCTTAGCTTTATCTGTTTCTCTCTCCGTGTGGTTTCTGCCCACTTCTTGCTTTTATAGAACTTTTCACTCTATGACTTTTCATTGATAATAAAAGAGCTGGTATTTTTTTATTCTATCTTTCTATTCAAGTATTATCAGTTCATCCATTTATTACCTTGTTTGCTTGTTTGTTTTCAAGTTCCAAGAAGGAGAAAGAATATTAAAAAGATGATGCTGCTTCATGTGTCTACCACAGGGTGTGATATTTATAACAAAAACAACAAAAACTGTATTTCATATTTATTTGTTCCTGGTATTTTAGCATTCCTATACGTAATTTATGGAACAATATTTTTTCAAGTAATTTTAAACATTACATTTTGGATTCTCACAAGCAGTTTTATTTGTGTCACCAAATCTTATCAATGTTAGAAGTATTTGGTGCATTTTCATGTCATATTTTAGTTACCTCCTTGCCCTCTGCTCTTTCTCTTTTCTCTGTTTTGCTTTGGCCAAGAAGATTCACCCATGCCTTATTTCACCTGCTGCCTGTCACTCCTTTTTTGAAGCTTCATTGTATTTTCTTGGAAGAGGAGTGGGTGATAGGTTGACAGATGGACTGCAATAAATTGTTGAACTAGAAGATGCTCTCTAGGCCAGGCGTGGTGGCTCATGCCACCCAGCACTTTGGGAGGCTGAGGTGGGTGGATTACTTGAGGTCAGGAGTTCGACACCAGCCTGGCTCACTTGGTGAAATCCCATCTCTACTAAAAATTAGTCAGGTATGGTGCTGCATGCCTGTAATCACAACTACTCAGGAGGCTGAGGCAGCAGAATTGCTTGAACTTGAGAGGCGGAGGTTGCAATGAGCTGAGATGGCACCACTACACTCCAGCCTGGATGACAGAGTGAGACTCCATCTCCAAACAAAACAAAACAAAACAAAGAGAAAATGATCTCTAAAGTCCTCTTCATCCTTAGACTCATGAATCTCTCTAGGTTGGTCATCTTATCACTGTAGTTAGACTGAAAATACCTGAATTTTAATAATTGTGTGTTACATTTCTATATTCTAAACATTCCACAACATTGGGTACAAAATAATTGAGTAAATATTTGATGCATTTGCTAATGTTCAAATTGCTGACATTAGGACAATTAAGTAAGTATACTAATATTATACAGAAGTATCAATACAGAAAGCAGCTCCTATTTATCAGTGTGGATCATTTTCTGGGTTGTTGGGAGAACAAAATTTTTGTGAAACATTTAGTGGCAATATTCAAACTTTTAAGAATGAACATATTACTATCTAAGGGAAAAATATATGGTCTTTAAATAGATGGAATACTTCTCATTTTTCATCTATCTGCCAGTTAGTTTCACAGTTCTTCACATTTAAGTGAATTTCTTTCAATCATCTAAATAAAGTCTTGAATCGATGTGGATGCTAAGCTGATAACTGCATATAGCTTCCATTAGCACTTCAAAATGTGTCAGCCTGATGTGTGTGTGTGTGTGTGTGTGTGTGTGTGTGTGTGTATATATATATATGTCTTTTTTTTATTTTTCTTTTCAGAGTACTTTCTTAGTACTAGGCTGAAAACTCTGGGCTTATGAGGAGGAAGATTGGGTGGCCTAGGAATTTCTTTTCTCTTGTAAATCTATGGAATTGAGTGGCATTTTGATAATCCATTTCATTATTATTTAAATATTTTGAAACAATTTCTTACTATTGTTTAGAGTATGCAACTATAATACAAAACAAAGGGCAAATCGCCAAGTATTAAGGCCATATCATCTGCCAAGACCTTATCATAACTAATCACATTTCAGTTAAGAAATGTATTTAATATCCTTAGATATGCTTTATTTAATCCATCAATTCATGATTTAAATACTAGTTTTTCCAACGTCATTTCAAAAATATTTTTATTTTGATTTTGTTTACTGTGGTAGTAAAATAATATTGATACAGAATATAACAGTAAATGTAATCACATTCAACCATTATCCTATGCCCCTAGATAATGACTATTAATATTTTGATGTTTGCATGCCATACATAGGATAGTAACATAGTGTACACTATGTATATACACATAACTTTCTATCTTATATTTAGTATAATGTCGCCAGCATTATTCTATGCAAAACCATCTAATCAATATGTATGCAATAACATTACTCTATAGTCTGTCCTAACATTTTGTTAGGAGCTGGTATCTAGTTCTAACTTGAGATATTAATATAACTTAGCCTCTATATTTATAACATGGAGCTGAGGAGAATAACCTAAGATATTTCCCGTTGAGGTTAATTCTGATTTGTATAGATGAATCTATTATAAAATCAGTCCCTCCACTTGAATGAGCTAGACAGTGCATGAATCTGAGTATGAAGCCATAGGAAAAAATCCAGAGGAGAAACTGAATATTCATAGCAATAAATCCTGAAAAACATTTTCTAACAAATATTTAACCATTTACAGTTTAAGAAAATTTTGAGTCTAGAAATTGAATGTCTTTTTTATTATATGCCTGAGCTTTTATCTTAAATCATTGTGATGATGATCATATTAAAAGTTTGTACGTAGTATGTGTTTATTGTAGGAGAATGAAACATAAAAGCTTTGAAATAATTTTGGGGCTGGAGATGATTAAATTTTTCTCTTCTGTGCTTTTGTCAGAAGGCTCTGGTACATTTTCATTTGCTTCTAATAAGATACTAACATTTGATAATTACCTTGCCATTTTTTATTCTTGGAATTTTAAATTTTAAAAAAATATAGGATATGAAAAAGAAGTGTTAGTAAATGCAGTAATCCGCCCTTATTCATGGTTTTGTTTTTCATGATTTCGCTTACTCATGGTCAACTGTGGTCCAAAAATATTAAATAGAAAATTATGGGAAAAAGCCATCCATAAGTTTTAAATTCTGCTTTATTCTGAGTAGCACGATGAAATCTCGTGCCTTCCTGCTTTGTTGTGTCTGGGACATGAGTCATCCCTTTGGCCAGTTCATCCATGCAGTGTATACAACCCCTCCCCCATTAGTCACTTAGTAGCTGTCTTGGATATCAAATGGAAAAAATTTAGTACTGTGCAGAAGCTTTTCTAACTCAATGTAATCCCATTTGTCTATTTTTGCTTTTGTTGCCCACGCTTTTGAGGTCTTACAGAAAATATTTGCCCAGACCAGTGTTCTGTAGGGTTTCCTCAATTGTTTTTTTCCTAGCAGTTTGATAGTTTCAGACTTACATTTAAGATGTTAATCTATTTTGAGTTGATTTTTATATATAATGTAAAATGGGGATCCAGTTTCATTCTTCTGCTTATGGATAGCCAGTTTCCCCAGCACCAGGAGACTGTCCTTTCCCCAAAGAAACAACTAATAAAGTGAAGAGACAACCTACAGAATGGGAGAAGATACTTCCAAATTATCCATATGATAAGGGATTGATAACAGAATGTATACAGGACTCAAACAACTCAATAGAAAAAAAATAATAATAATTTGATTAAAAATTTGCAAAAGACCTGAATAAGCATTTCTCAAAGGAAGACATACAAATGGCCAATGTTCAACATTGCTAATCATCAGGGAAACACAAATAAAAATCACAATGAAATATCATCTCATCCAAGTTAGAAAGGCTTCTATAAAACTGACAAAAAATAATAAATGATTGTGATGATGCAGAGAAAGGGGAATGCCCCCACAATGTTAATGGAAATGTAAAGTATTGTTGCCGTTATGGAAAACAGTATAACAGTTCCTCAAAAAACTGCAAATAGAACTACCGTACAATCCATCAATTCTACTACTGGATATATGCCCAAAAGAATGAAACTCAGTATCAAAGAGATGTCTGCACCCCCATGTTTATTGCAGGAGTATTCACAATAGCCAAGATATGGAATCCATGTAAGCATCCGTCTACAAATGAATGGATAATGAAAACGTGGTATATATACACAATGGAATATTTGGCAACAATAAGAATGAAATCTTGCAATTTGCAGCACCATGAATAGAGGTGGAGGTCATTATGTTAACTGAAATAAGCCAGGCACAGAAAAACATGTTCTCACTCACAGATAGGAGCAAAAAAAACTAGATCTAATGGAAGTAGAGAGTTGAATGATGGTTACCATAGTCTGAAGGGAAGCAAGGAGCAGGGTATAATGGGAAGTTGGGTAAAGTATGCAAACATATAGTAAAAGGACTAAGTTCTAGTATTTGATATTAGAGTAGATAGATTATAGTTAAAATAATTTATTGTATATTTCAAAATAGCTAGAAGAGAGGAATTGTAGTGCTCCCAAAACAAAGATAAATGTCTGAGGTGCTGGATGTCCTATTTACTTTTATTTGATCATTGTGCATTGATTCAGGTATCAAAATATCACATACACCCCCAAAATCTGTACAACTATGACCTATCAATCAAAAATACAAAATTAAAAAAAAATAGTAAACCCACGTATATAGGGTTTAGTTTTATTCACAGTTTCAGACATGCACTGGAAGCCATGAGTTATCCCTCTCAGATTAGGGATAACTACTGTACTTAGCAAAGAATTACTATCAATTGACCTATTCATTGAGCCTGGTACACAGTTACCTTAGTTTTATCCCTGGGCTCTAACATTCAGCTAGGTTGAAGTGTCTACAATTTATATTCCTGTCAATCCTGAAAAACGGTCTTTAGCAGCCACAGTAGCTCTCAGAGGCCAGTACCCTCAAGACCAGACTGTGTCATTCCACTTGATCCCAACTTGTCTACTGTCATGCCTCCAGAGGAAGGATTCTCATCTCAACATCTTTTGGGCAGTGATCTCTGCTTTGGGCTCTCTGGATTTGCTGTCACCCTGACCCTCCCTGAAGATTTTTGCAGTGCACCTGGAGTTTCCACTTCCCTGACCTCTGTGTCATCCCTCGTCTCAGTGGAGACCCCTCTATTAATATCTAGTCTTCGGGAACCTAGTCTTGTGTCAGCCACCATCGTAAAAGATTTGGGAAAAAATATTATGACTCTCCCACTTGCATTGATACATATGAGCAATCCAAACAAATTTTCTTTTCCTTATTTTTTTTTTGGCTGGCAGCTGGTGAGATGCTTTCTTTCCTTCTGCAATAACACGTAAGGGCACCTGAAATCACACAGCCACAACTGATTGCCTTGTGCAGATTATAACATCATGGCTTGCCAAGTGTAATTCTCCCAGCTATAATTTGCCAGCTGAAATGCACCTACTAATCCCCTTCGTGATTGATTATAACTTTCAGCTGGGCCCTGATGTACCTATGGAACTTTGATCCTGATTCAGTACTATAGAACTCTCTTTATTTTTATTTTATATATTTTATTTTACTTATTTTATTTTATT
>NW_012115155.1:7630039-7680545 GCF_000951035.1 Colobus angolensis palliatus | reverse complement strand
TGAGAGCCAAATCATGAATGAAATCCCATTCACAATAGCTTCAAAGAGAATAAAATACCTAGGAATCCAACTTACAAGGGATGTAAAGGACCTCCTCAAGGAGAACTACAAACCACTGCTCAGTGAAGTAAAAGAGGACACACAAACAAGTGGAAGAACATACCATGCTCATGGATAGGAGGAATCAATATTGTGAGAATGGCCATACTGCCCAAGGTAATTTATACATTCAATGTCATCCCCATTAAGCTACCAATGACTTTCTTCACAGAATTGGAAAAAAATGCTTTAAAGTTCATATGGAACCAAAAAAGACCCCATATTGTCAAGACAATCCTAAGTCAAAAGAACAAAGCTGGAGGCATCACGCTACCTGACTTCAAACTATACTACAAGGCTACAGTAACCAAAACAGCATGGTACTGGTACCAAAACAGAGATATAGACCAATGGAACAGAAGAGAGCCCTCAGAAATAATACCACACATCTACAGCCATCTGACCTTTGACAAACCTGAGAAAAACAAGAAATGGGGAAAGGATTCCCTATTTAATAAATGGTGCTGGGAAAATTGGCTAGCCATAAGTAGAAAGCTGAAACTGGATCCTTTCCTTACTCCTTATACAAAAGTTAATTCAAGATGAATTAGAGAGTCCGTCTCTTAAAACCACTTAAAAAGCAAGGCAGACATTACAAGTCTGCTCCAAGGAATCCCCAAAAGTGATTGGTTAGAAAGTCAACATTCTAAGATAGAGTCCTTTCTTAAGCAATTGTACTGGGGCTTTGAGGAAATCAGTTATTCTGCAAAGTTCATTTGGGTAGTATTTGCCTATTGATATCTGATATTTATTATACCAAAAAGAATCAAATAATTTTGAGAACAAAAGAAGAGCATCTTTAACATGAAGGAAAATTTGATTATTTGCATATAATGTATAGTAACACCAGAAGGACCTGCACCATAATATAAGTCCACAACTGAAAAGCAAAACCTTCCAGCCAGATGCATTTCACAGGTCACATTTGAAATGAAGCGTGTCCATTTGTGCCTGTCACATGCTCATTGAGGTCTAATAATCATAAGGCTGTAGTAGGTCTTGTAGTAAATACACTGTTTCCCTTGTGCTAATGTTTGCTTCAGGGGTTTGGATTACCTGGAGATAGGCTAGATTAGCTTCATACTTGCCTTCCTTCCTAGTTTGATTCCACTGTAAATTCTTTCTTAATAGTGATGTTTATAATAAGAATAATGATAATAACAATAATAAACCAGGTTGGCAGTTGTTATTTTCCAGGAACTAAGCTGGAAATACTAAATACATTGTTTTATTTGAATTACACAGAATCTGTCTTCAATACTTGCTGTTGTCCTGCTTGTATAGATAAACAGAGGTTGCAAAGGATAAGTAACTTGTTCAAGGTCACAGAATTTCTAGGTGATACTTCAAGGTTCTAGAACATGTCTTTATGACCCCCAAACCTGTGCTCATAACTACTATGCTTTTTGATTTTCTTGCATAGCTAGAAATATGGCTAGATCTTAGCATAATTAAGCAGAGAAACAAAAAAAAACCGAACCAAAACAACACGTTGTCTGTCCATGGTGGACTGGAGAGTTTGCATTGGGTTAAAATGCTTGGTTTAAACTATTATAGGGCCTTTTTGAAAAGTATCTTATTTTAAAACTATAAAAATTCGGTGTATTCATTTTTATTATTTATAAAACAGCAGTATCTATGTGATCATTTGTATGGTTCCTCAACATTCTTTAACTAGAAATTACTTCTATGATAATCCTTTGGGACCATTAATTGTAATCAGGAGTTGTGACTCATATCTAATGTGAAACAAATAGGATGGCAAGGCATGCAGATGATCACCTTAGGAGGTGTGACAAGTTTCCTACTTCCCCAGTCTTGAAGCAGAGAATTACAGAATAGCTACCGCTTAGTGTATCTTACATTTCATTGACCTTTGCAATAAATTAATAAAATGGGTATTGAACTATCCATTAAGAAGACTATTTTTTAATACATTATCTTCATATGTTGGCAGGAGCTGCCACAGAATATAACTGAAGAGGTGTTACAGCCATCTAAAAAGCTCAGCTCTTTAATTTTCTAGCAGAGACAATTGCCTAGTTTTGCTATTTGCAGTAAGCTGTGCCACATTATTGGCTACAGCCAATAGAATAACAGTAACCTTTGCAGGCAGAGGATCACAGCACCAACAAAGAACAGAGTCAAGATGACCATTGTGGAAAACGGGCTTTCTGATGAGGACCCTCTCTATTAGGCCATACCTGCCTTCTTAGAAAAACTTGATGCTTTTCTAAAGGAGCTTCTCAATGCCACCAGTGATATGTAGTCAGGTTCCCATATCTATTGGTTCTACATCCATGGATTCAACCAACCATAGATGGAACATATTTTAAATAAAACTAAAAAGGCTGTTTGCATCTATAGTAAACATGGACAGACATTTTTCCTCGCCATTATTGCCTTAATACACTATAACTACTATTTACAGGACATTCACATTGTACTAGGTATTATAAGCAATCTCTCTGTGTGGAGAAGGTGCATAGGTTATATGCAAATACAATGCTGTTTTATATGAGAGACTCAACATTCATAGATTTTGGTATCTGTGTGGGTCCTGGAACCCATTATCCATGGATGTTGAGGGATGACTGTATTTGACTACAGTCAGCCAGTTAAAGCAGGTCTTCCTTACAACTCTGCTTTGTATTAGGTTTTGGGTTAATGACACACACCAGCCATGAAAATTTGTAACTCTTGTCCTTCACAGACAGAAAGCCTGGGATTCTAAAAGATTATGTGACCCACCCAAGGTCACGCAGCACAGGCTGCACTCCTATGTCATCTTATCTGTGTCTAACCACAAAGTAACATCAACAAATTGACGTTATTTTACTTCACAATGTGAGAAAGCAGTGTTGGCCAAAAATTGCATGTCTTAAAATTATACTCATGGTTACACATGCGCATAACCTCATTTAAACAAGTAGCATATAGGTGAGGGAAATATCGTTACTGTAATGTGCAAAAAAGTCACACCTGCTGAAGGAACCACCTCACTTATATGTGTCAGCGGAAGATGTGAGCCAAGGGTTGCTGATTTGCAAAGCTGTATTCATGCTACTGAATTCCCAAGGGAAGTCACTTCATAAATGCTGTTTTATTGTCTTTATGAAATGGTCTTCATTGTCTTCAATGAACAATGTTCCAGTGAACATACCAATAATTCACAATGGCAGAATTTCTCAAACAACAACATGCAGTTACTTTTCTACTAAATTGTTGCCTTAGAAGATACTCTAAAAAAGGAAGCTTAGGGCAATTGGTTCAACCCATTTCTGTAATTTCAGAGTCAGAATGAGATTTAATTGTTCATCAAGAAGGATCCCCAGTAGAATCATTTCCTAATATTTCACATCAATATCTGGGGTTTCGATATTTCTCAACTTGGCAAAGATTGTCAGCGACTGCTTTGGGTAAAAAAGAAAAAAAAAGAGAGATGATTTGTCAACTTTGCATAGTATTCATTCCAAAATATTCTATATATTTCCTAAGGCTGCATCAGAAGGTGCAGCAAGATTCAAATGCTGAGAATGAATGGCGTGTGCTGACACCAGTTCTTTCAGATCTGGAAACACACAGCACAAGAAGACATTGCCACACAGCATTTGCAGTTTTTACTTTATTGAGAACTCTGCCTTTGGCTGTGAGGGACTCTACAAATATTTACTGAGCAGTATTTCTATGTCCGACACTTGATAAATGTTGTGAAACAAATGAAGAGGATGCAGTCTGGTCCTAAAGGCATTTATATCACATGGAACAACAGCTTTCTCCATACTCATCCCAGGCCAGGAGGAGAGTATATCCATGCACAGAGGCACATGGCGCTTCCCAGGCTCTGCCTAGAGGAACGGGGTTTCTTCACTATGTCCAGACACAGCCCAGGTCCTCAAAGTAACAGGTTTAATTTTTCAGCAGTGATACAGACTATTAAATTTATCAAGTCAAGGGCGCCTCCATTTACAGATTTCTAATTCCATGGAACTCATAGCTCCTGGGAATGCTTCCTAGAATTTTTTTTCTCTTAAAATGTGACTGTGAAGGGTTGTAGAAACACTGGCTTTCAAGACATAAGTTTGAGTTCCAGCTATGCTGCTATTTCTATGTTGTGTAATCATGAACTAACCAAACTCCCTGATCCTTGGGGTTCTCATCTGAGCAATGTATAGGCACTACTCACCTCACAAAATTATTGTGAGAACATGAAGAAACGAAGTATATCCTAATGTCTATGCAGACGGCAGGTTCACTAGCTAATAGTTTCTTTCACAAAAGGCTTCTAAATGAGTGACAGTAACCTGGAGAATATTTTGTCTCTTTCCAAATCTGAGATACTATGGTTAATAAACCATGAGCTTTTCTGGAGCTTTATGTTTACTGGCATTAAATCCAGATATATTCAGTAAAAGCTAATTTTTGTCCCCCTTTTTAAGTGAAAATAAATGTGCTTGTCATATTTACCCATTGACCTTGGTCCAAAATACAACCCATTATTGAATTTATCAGGCAGCCCATCAAATACCTAAAAGTAGTTTCAAATTTAGTCACTTATATAGCCCATCTTAGGAGATCTTTATTCATAGGTAAGATAAGTAAACATCTGTCCAACTTCCTGGAATCTGGAATTAAACTTTCTATTCACAAATTAAGCCATTCACTTTATGTTTGTGGTGTTCACATTTCTCTAGAGGGAACATCATTTTTCCACACTGAAATAGAAAACTAAATGTGAATATTTTTTAAGAGAAAACAAAAATGACTTGCATTTAGACTAAAAAGTGAATGATTGCTATTGGATTCTTCCATCCAAAGGAATGCTTTTTATAAGGATCAGAGAATGGGGGTGTTTGTGCACTGTGAGAAAGTTGAATGTAGGTGAGCTTCTGATCACAAGATGCTAAGAATGGCATGAGAAATAGCTGGAGCTTAAGCTGCCTCTTAAAAGAAACTTAGCTAACTTGAGGGTTTCACCAAAGGCTAGTGTTGCTCATCAGGGGTTTGAAAACGAGCATTTCATCTGTATCTGAAAAGCATGAAACAGAAATTGAAACAATTTCAGTGCTGAAAAGTCCCTGAGAGGTCACCCTGTTCCGTGAGCTTCAATTTCAGCTGATAATCTGAACCACTTGGGAATCTTTTAAGAATGTCTACTCCTGAGTCCCACCATAAACCTCCATAAACTTTGCCCAAGAATATTTATGTGTCAATCATGTTTGTCACTTCCAAACAGTTGAAACCAACCCAGGCTAACTTTAGCAAAAGGTAGTGTATTGAAAGGATAATGGGAAGTTCTTAGCTCTTGAGAAATGCTGAAGCAGCAAACTTCAGAAGCCCACAGTGACACAGAGCAGAGAGGACCGCGGTGAATGCACCTCACAGCCAACCACTGCTTGTGAGCCCCAGTGCCTGCAAATGATAGGAATAGCTGCTGCTGAAGACCCTGGAAAGTTCATTAATTCTCTCCTGCCTGCTTCTTTGTGCCAATAATTCAAGATTCAAGAATTAGGTGTATGCATCTGGTTTATGGCTGAGACTAGATTCTGTGCCCATGCCCTAACAGCAAGAGAAGCTTATGAAAAGTGGTTATCTGTCCTCTTCTGAGGCTGTAGAAAGAGGTTGGTTGTTACAGTAGAATTTTGTAGTGGATTTAGGTTGGAATGTGAAGACCTCAAGTTACCTCACATAATAAGCCTGACTGTAGGATCCAGGTTTAGTGCAGCAATGGTCTCTCTCATTCTGTTCCACTCACCCTTCTAGCTTGTCACCTACCACCTGCTCCCAATATAACTGTGATGCTTCAAGCAGCATCTTCCCACCCAATTTCAAGGCAAGGAGAAAAGATGTCAGTGAGTTCTCTCCTCACAGTTTCCATTTTGTTCTGAGATAGAAATATGTCCCAGAATCCATTCACCTCACATTTCATCGCCACAGCTGATTTATATGCCATCTCCTAGGTCAATTACTGGTCCATGGCAATGAAATTACTGTAGCAGCAATAGATCTGTAGTGTTTCTGTCTGCCTTCCCTGAGACAGAGTGTTCCACTATCTGAGGAATATCCAGTCTGACCTAGCCCAGAAAAAGCCAGATGATTGATTGAGAGGCACTGAATGACATTTGTCAGGGTCAGAAATTACTTAAACACAAGAAGACACTCATAAGGTGAGCAGGCAAATAATGCCAAATTGCCAGCATGCTATGTTTTCTAAAATCCCATGGGTGATTCTTTTGTAGCTAGGGTTTCTCTGTGGCTTGGTACTCTGGCTTTTGCAAGAAGAGACCCAATCCATCCTTCTCATTTTCCATGATAGAAGATCTGTGTAGGGAATGGACATGTTCCAAGGGCATACAAACGTGTTAGAAAAATTATGCAGTTCCTTCAACTTCTGGACTAGCATAGTTTCCATGTCATGAGAATAGTAGCTTGTATTTCCTGAACACCTTCTTGGCATTGCACTGAATACTTTGCATGCATTATCTTCAGTTTTTATGAGCACTTTGTGATGGACACAGTGTGACACATTATATCTTACTGCTCAAGGTCCTTGCCAAGGTCTGATTTTTCACTTACAAAAAATTGAAAAAAATTTGCCGCCTCTGGCAATGTGAAAACTGTGGAAGGGGAGTTCAACTAACAAAGACTGAAGAGTCGGGAAGAGATGGAGCTAACATTTCATCATCTTTCTTTTGTGCTTCAGTCAATTTCTGCTACAGAACTCCAGTAATTTTAAGAAAATAAATGTTCCTTGCACAGAGTAACATTCGTTGTGTCTCATAGGATATTTAATTAATTAACTGATTTCAAAGAGCACTTTTTTTGTTATCGTGGGCATTGCTGACATGACCCTTTAGATTATGCTTAGCTCTAGGATGCATATTTTCTGTGGATACCTGAGACCTCATCCCCATGGAATTACGGACGTTGTTTTCCTGTAGTTCTTCCACTGACAACCTGTCCAGTTAACTATGCTTGAAGATCCTTGACTGCAGGCACAATTAACATATTTTTCTAAATAGAAGCAACCACTGTAATTTGCAAAAATAATGAACACTCCTATCTTTCAGAAGAACAACAAATAGTATAAAGGAGGAAGTGGAAGATGGCTAGGGAATGGGTAATGACATGCATGTAAAAAAACCAAGCAACTGAATTGCCTTTGAAGAAAAAAAAAATACTACCCCTTTACAAAATTCTTAAGGAAGTTGTCCTCTCAACTTCCCTTTCAGCATTAGGTGTTTTCCCTGCCCTGCTTTTTCAGCATGATTCTCCCTGTCCCCATTAACTGACTTACGCCTAGTGTTCCATTATTGGAACGCTAAGTATGTTTGAGTTATTTATATCCTGCTGCTCAAGGTTATTGCCAAGGTCTGATTTTTCACTTATGCAGAAATTCAAAAAAATTGCAACCTCCGGCATAAAGGGGTTGATTTTGCATTATTTCCTTTTTTCTCAGTTAAGAGCAAAGAATGACCTGCTAACATATTGCTATCATTTCCCTCGTTGGGTTTTATATGATGGCTTTGACTCTGTCGTCATCACTACAACTCTGAGAAGTTCTGAGATGAGAAATGGGGTGAATGTGTCTTGTGATCCAAAAAATCAACCACCTGACATTCAGAGAATGTCCACATTCTAGGCCTTGGTGCCTGTCCGTGGAGACATGAGGCAAAGCAACTAAAGGAATTAGTCAAACAAATTACCTGAGCTGCTTAAGCCCCAACATAGAATCACTTAACTCTAGTAATAATGGAAGGGCAATTCTCTTTTACCAAAGACTGCAGGTGATTCTAAATCTGGACACATTTAGGTACTACTGTGATAAGGAGCAGTTTTTTTAGAGAGAATCATGAGTGATTTTTGTTTCCCATTTTCAGGGCTAGATGACCAAAGAGAAATATCATGCCCTAGGAAGTAATAGAGTTATAAAATTTTCACCGATTTTTAAAAATTGTGTAACAAACTGACTTGTTTGTTTCTTAAGAAATGTATAGGATCTGAATAAGATCTAGGGAGACATATATTGCCCTTAAAAATAATCATAGAATAATGATTCTTTGTACAGATCTCTTTTGTGCATCTACCAGAATTTCTCCTAGGGGTAGAATTGTTCACCCTCAACCATGTTAGATATTGTGAAAATGATTAAAGTGTCAGAAATACATTTGAAATTCTAAAAGTGATTTATGTTGAGTTTTCATTGTTTTAAAACTTTATGAGCACATGGTGAAGTCAGACTTCTAATTTTGCCAATATGAAAAGTGTCAAGTGATATCTGTGATTTTGATTGACATTCCCTTTACTACTGCTGATGTAGATAATTTTTTATTGGTTATCATGATTTAGACCTCCTCATTGTGAATAAATTACAAATAATCTTTTGATCTGTGGTTTGCTTTTTTATCTATTGATTGATATAATTTTAAATATAAAGTTAATACTAATTTATTTTTGTCTTATATATTGCAAGCATCTTTTTTCTTTCTTTGGTGTCTTTAGATGTCTTATGCAGTTTATGTCAAATAAGTTTTAAAGTTTAATATACTCAAGTTCTTGAATCCTTTCCTTTCAGATGTATGCTCTTCATGTTTGCTGAAGAAATACTTCACTATGCTCACAATACAAATATTTAATTCTCCACCTCTTTTTCAAAGTTTAAACATTATTTCTTATGTAGACAGTTAATTTACCTAGAATTGATTGTTCATTATAATGTGGGGTAGAAGTCTTAATTCATATTTTATATATTTATAAGCAACTTTCCCAAGCAAATTTTGAAGTTTTTATTTTTTTGTTGTTGTTGAGACGGAGTCTCGCTCTATTGCCTGGCTGGAGTGCAGTAGCGTGATCTCGACTCACTGCAACCTCTGCCTCCCAGGTTCAAGCGATTCTCCTGCCTCAGCCTTCTGAGCAGCTGGGACTACAGGCACCCGCCACCACGCCCAACTAATTTTTGTATTTTTAGTAGAGACGGGGTTTCAC
This sequence comes from Colobus angolensis palliatus, assembly GCF_000951035.1. Taxonomy (NCBI): domain Eukaryota; kingdom Metazoa; phylum Chordata; class Mammalia; order Primates; family Cercopithecidae; genus Colobus; species Colobus angolensis. The sequence continues at coordinate 7,671,461 of NW_012115155.1, read as the reverse complement.
CATGTTGCTTGGGATTGTCTCAATCTCTTGACCTCGTGATCCGCCCTCCTCGGCCTCCCAAAGTGCTGGGATTATAGGCATGAGTCACCACACCTGGCCAGTACTTTTAATAACTATTTGTTTTATAGTGCCATTTCAGTAATACATCAAATTCTTACATGTTGATGAGTCTGGCTCTGAGCTTATTTTGTTTTCTAACTTCTCCCCAGCCAGCCCCTGTTGAAAATCGTGTACTTGTCTGAGAGCGGTAGCTCATGCCTGTAGTCCCAGCACTTTGGGAGGCTGAAGAGGGCAGATCACTTGAGGTTAGGAGTTTGAGGCCAGCCTGGCCAACATGGTGAAACTCCATCTCTACTAAAAATATAAAAATTAGCAGGGCATGGTGGCGGGTACCTGTAGTCCCAGCTACTTGGGAGGCTGAGACAGGAGAAACACTTGAACCTGGGAAGCAATGGTTGCAGCAGTGAGCCGAGGTGGAGTCATTGCACTCCAGCCTTGGCGAGCAAGATTCTGTCTCAAAAAACAAAACAAAACAAAAAAAAAAACAACAAAAAAACCAAAAACCTGAATTTTGTGATCAATATATCAAGTTTTCTGATTAAATCCTGGTGAGGGTTGAATTGAAATTGCATTAAACTTATAGAATACTTAGAAGAAAAGTGTATTGTGTAATTTTGTTACTTCATGATTACAGCAGATTGCGTACATATTTAGAACATTTTTTATGACTTTGGAAAAAAAGTGTAACAGTTTTATTCCATAATGACCTTGGCTAATCCTTTGCTAAATTTCTTCCTGGGTAAACTATAGACAGATTGGTAAAAAGAATTTATTACCTATACTGATAAACTTTCAGAATACCAGATCAGATGTAATACGACAGGAAGTATACAATGGGTCTGTCTCAGGTGAATAAAAATATATGGTTATCCAACCTTCATATGTGTTTGCATGGTCCATGAGATGTTTCTGTTTATTCAATTTTCAAAACTGTTGTTGATTACGTATAAAATGCTACAGGTTTTTGGATTGATTTCAGACTAAACAAGTACCATTATTTTAATAGTTTGTAGCTTTCTGTGTAGAAAGTAATATTGCCATAAATAATTTTGTTTATTTTCAATCCTAATCACTGTGTGCCTGTGTCTCAGTGTCACAGTGATTTGCTTGTGTTGTCAGCACAACACGAACCCGAGACAGGAAATGTAGCATCTTTTCCTTGCTACCAACACTTCAAGAAACACTTTTAAAGTTCTATCGCATAAAGTGTATTTGTTGATATTTTTGTAAGCATTTGTTATTGAGATTATGAAGCTTCTTTTTACTCCTAGTTTTCTATATTTCTGAAAAGTCATGAATGTTAAATCATTTCAATAAATACACTTCAGCAACTGTGGTTATAAATCTATTGTTTTATTTTTAATTGTAATCAATATTGACAAATTTTAATATCCTACATTTTAAAAAGTTTCCAATCTCAATAATTGCTCATTATTTATTTCATAGGAAGAAAATTGTATTTTGCATAAAAATATACAAAACTTTAAAGTTTTGTATAATGTTTTGTCTCTAATTTTTCTATGTTTCTTAATTCCTAATTATAAATATTTTCACTGTTTTTCTTCATGGTTATCAATAGAAACTTGTTTATATTAGCGCTATTTCACATTTTCAGCCAGTTTCGAGAAAGTAAACATCATTCCTTTGATTCTTTTGAACTAATTTACCTAAGTTATTTTATTCTGGAAATTTATTTGTGTTTCCTCTTCTAACATTGTTGGGTAAAACCTAGACTCAGTACTTTTTAATATGTTTATTTGTTAATTGTATTTTTGAAAGATAAATTCCCCCAACCACCTCTTCATCAGTATTTTATACTTTTGAAATATGGTGCCTTCATTAGCATTTGTTTTTAAATATATTAAACATTTCTGTCACAATAGTGTATAATTTTCAAATGGTTATTTTAAATAAATTGAAATATTCAAGAAGTTTTAAAAATCAATTGTTTCCACTAGGCTTTTAGAAAGAAATGAGACTATCATGTTTCAATTTTTTTTCTTAGAAAATAAGTGGAAGCATTCCCTTTGAAAACTGGCACAAGACAGGGATGGCCTCTCACACCACTCCTATTCAACATAGTGTTGCAAGTTCTGCCAGGGCAATCAGGCAAGAGAAAGAAACAAAGGGTATTCAATTAGGAAAAGAAGTCAAATTATCCCAGTTTGCAGGTGACATAATTGTATATTTAGAAAACTCCATCATCTCAGCCCAGAATCTCCTTAAGCTGATAAGCAACTTTAGCAAAGTCTCAGGATACAAAATCAATGTGCGAAAAACACAAGCATTCCTATACACCAGTAACAGACAATCAGAGAACCTAATCATGACTGAACTCCCATTCACAATTGCTACAAAGAGAAAAAAATACCTAGGAATACAACTTACAAGGGATATGAAGGACCTCTTCAAGGAGAAATACAAACTACTGCTCAACGAAATGAAAGAAGACACAACAAACAAATGGAAGAACATTCCCTGCTCAGGGATAGGAAGAATCAATATCGTGAAAATGGCCATACTGCCCAAAGTAATTTATAGATTCAATGCCATTCTCATTAAGCTACCAATGACTTTCTTCACAGAATTGGAAAAACCTACTTTAAAGTTTATATGGAACCAAAAAAGAGCCTGCATTGCCAAGACAATCCTAAGAAAAAAGAACAAAGCTGAAGGCATCATGCCACCTGACTTCAAACTATACTACAAGGCTACAGTAACCAAAACAGCATGGTACTGGTGCCAAAACAGATATATATTTATACAAATGGAACAGAACAGAAGCCTCAGAAATGACATCACACATCTACAACCATCTGATCTTTGACAAACCTGACAAAAACAATAAATGGGAAAGGATTCCCTATTTAATAAATGGTGCTGGAAAAACTGGCTAGCCATATGTAGAAAGCTGAAACTGGATACCTTCCTTACACCTTATACAAAAATTAATTCAAGATGGATTAAATACTTAAATGTTAGACCTAAAATCATAAAATCCCTAGAAGAAAACCTAGGCAATACCATTCAGGACATAGGCATGAGCAAGGCTTCATGGCTAAAACACCAAAAGCAATGGAAACAAAAGCCAAAATAGACAAATGGGATCTAGTTAAAGAGTTTCTGCACAGCAAAAGAAACTACCATCAGAGTGAACAGGAAACCTACAGAATGGGAGAAAATTTTTGTAATCTACCCATCTGACAAAGGGCTAATACCCAGAATGTACAAAGAACTTAAACAAATTTATAAGAAAAAAGAAAATCCATCAAAAAGTGGACAAGGGATATGAACAGACACTTCTCAAAAGAAGACATTTATGCAGCCAACAGACACATGAAAAAATACTCATCATCAATGGTCATCAGAGGAATGGAAATCAAAACCACAATGAGATACCATCTCACACCAGTTAGAATGGCGATCATTAAAAAGTCAGGAAACAATAGACACTGGAGAGGATGTGGACAAATAGGAACGCTTTTACACTGTTGGTGGGAGTGTAAACTACTTCAACCATTGTGGAAGACAATGTGGCAGTTGCTTAAGGATCTAGAACTAGAAATACCATTTGTCCCAGCCATCCCATTACTGGGTATATACCCAAAGGATTATAAATCATGCTACTATAAAGACATATGCACACATGTGTTTATTGGGGTACTATTCACAATGGCAAAGACTTGGAACCAATCCAAATGTCCATCAATGATAGACTGGATTAAGAAAATGTGGCACATATAAACCATGGAATACTATGCAGCTGTAAAAAAGGATGAGTTCATGTCCTTTGCAGGGACATGGATGAAGTTGGAAACCATCATTCTGAGCAAACCATCACAAGGACAGAAAACCAAACGCCGCATATTCTCACTTATAGGTGGGAATTGAACAATGAGAACACTTGGACACAGGGCAGGGAACATCACACCCCGGGGCCCGTTGTGTGGTGAGAGGCCAGGGGGAAGGGATAGCATTAGGAGAAATACCTAACGTAAATGAAGAGTTAATGGGTGCAGCAAACCAACATGGCACATATATACCTAGGTAACAAGCCTGCACATTGTGCACATGTACCCTAGAACTTAAGTAGAATTTAAAATAAATAAATAAATAAATAAAATTTTAAAAAAGAAAAAAAAAAATAGAGGCAATAATGTAGTCCTCCTTGTAGTCACCTGCATATTTCTAAATAAAAATCTTTAAATACCATTTATTGCCTTTTTTCTTCTTTTTCTTTTTTGAGACAGAGTCTCACTCTGTCGCCCAAGCTGGAGTGCACTGGAACAATCTCGGCGCGCCGCAATCTCTGCCTCCCGGTTCAAGCGATTCTCCTGTCTCAGGCTCCCAAGTAGCTGGGACTACAGGTGTGTGCCCCCACGCATGGCTAATTTTTTGTATTTTCAGTAGAGATGAGATTTCACTGTGTTTTAGCCGGGATGATCTCAATCTCCTGACCTTGTGATCCACCTCTGCCTCCCAAAGTGCTGTAATTTTTGTATTTTTAGTAGAGACAGGGGTTTCACCATGTTGGCCAGGGTGGTCTCGAACGCCTGACCTTGTGATCCACCTGCCTCGGCCCCCAGAGTGCTGGGATTACAGGCGTGAGCCACCGTGCCTGGCCTATTGTCTTCTTAAATATTTGAAATTATCTCCTGACTTCTGCTTAGAATTCGAGGATGCAGTTCCTTCCTTGTCTCTTCCCCACTACACATGCTTCCTGTCCCCAGAAGGTCCTAATTCACTTTTCTCGAATAATGTCATGACTGATCATAAACCATCCTTTGATTACATTTATTACATAATTTTAATCACCTGGAATCAAAAACTGGCATTATTTTCATTTACTCAGTAAAATATTTTATGTTGTCACCACTATTATACTCCCAAAGGCAGGCTTCCCTGGAAAACTGTTGAACACATTGGGAAAACTTGGAAGCATCTCATACCCATTTCTAGATTCTATATCCTTGTTTTGTTTATTTCCCCTTTTTATGGTAACCCACCTCACAGAAGTTCCTGGAAGAGTGTACATAGAATGTAACCTTTTTGCATGTAGTCAAATATCTCCACACTTTATTGAGAATTTTGTTTGGTGTTGAGTTCTATATTGGTTTTCTTCAAATATTTGCAGCTTGTTCCATTGTCTGATAGCTTCCTGTGCAATTGAGAAGGTCATATCCACTCTGATATTAATTTTAAATGGTCTTTTTCATATCTAAAAGTTTTTAACATTTTTGTCCTTATTACCAGTTGTCTGAAATTTACTATGGCAAGTTTCGTAGTGCAATTTTATTTGCCTATATTTATTACACTAGAAATGCAATGAACTCTTTTAAATTTCAAACCTCAAACTTCAGTTTTTAAAAATACTAATTTATTCTCACCACATTTTCTATTTTCTTGCTCTTCTCTCAGTCCTTTATTGATATTATTAGGAAGTTGGACTTCCTGAACCAACCCTCTGAACATCTTAGTATTTGTTTCCTGTTCTCTATTTTTACATTTCTTGTTTTATTTATTGGAAGGTTTTCATAAGTTGATCACAAGCCCTTTTCACAAAATTTCTTTCACCATAATTTAATTCCACGAGTACATTTTTATTATGTGATTCTTTCTTATTTTTACATTACCATGTTATTTCTCGCCACCATAACATTTCATTTCTTTCTGAGCATGTTAATAACACTCTAGGATGTTTGCACAATGAAGAAATTGCCTAAGGACACATTTTTTGGGGACATATCCCAGTTGTTAAGGCATGACTACATATATTTATGGTATACAACACGATGTTTTGAAACATGTATACATTGTGTTATGGTGAAATCAAGTGAATTAATATGCACATCTCACATCCTTACCATTTTTTTGTGATAAGAGCACTTATAATCTACTCTCAGTAATTTTCAATTATATAATGCATGGTTATTCTGTATAGCCACCATGAAGTACAAGAGATCTCTTGAACTTATCCCTCCTAACTGAAATTTTGTATGTTTTGACTGACATCTCCCCAATCCACTCCATCTTAGCCCCCACCCCAACCCCTTTAACCACCATTCTACTCTGCTTCTGTAAGTTTAATTTTTTAGATTCCACATATAAGTGAGATCGGTTCTTAAATAAAATTGCGAAGTTGCTAGAAACTCAAAAAAAAAAAAAATAACACATTGTTGGTTGGTGATAACATCCTACATTTCTTTATTTCTAATAAGACTTTTTTTTTTTTGTAATTTGGTGCTGCTGTTTTGGACTCTATATTTTATATTAGAGGTATGTTGAAGTAAGAAGTAATTTTTAGTTGTCTATTAATACTCAAAACCCAACTACTGAAATTATAGTGGAGTCACTAAACATATGGAGACAGGGACCTGCCAAGTGAAGGATTTTTCTACCGGGGGATTTCACGTGAACCGTGCTTTTCACTGGAGGTGATTATCTCTATTTCCTCCTCATGTTGCTCTGTTTCCCCAGAAAGGGGATGCCCTGAGGTGGGGGGTAGGTGAATCTCTGTGGCAGTTTGCTAGAGGCAGTGAGAGAAAGATGACTGGAGATGTCTCACATTCAGTTTCCATATTTTGTTTAATTTTCCTCTTCTCTTGGTATTCATTTTCTCTGGTTCAACCTATTTAGTTAGCAAACTTTCATTTTATGCTGGAGAAGTAGTCATTTGGTGGCAGGGTGGGAAAAATCACAGTAAGAATCCATCGGCTTCTTTTATACATTTTCGACCAGTTTTCCTATTTCAGCCCCACTATTTGCCCCTTTCGCCTTACAAAGGTACTCAATAATTCTGATTTTTGAGCTTTTACTGAGATTCCAGAATGAATCACCCCGCTCTTTCCCCTCCCCTCCCCTCCCCTTCCCTGTTTTCTTCTCTCTCTCTCTCTTTTTTTTTGTGTGTGTTTGTTTTTGTTTGGGACTGAGTCTGGCTCTGTCGCCCAGACTGGAGTGCAGTGGCAGGATCTGGGCTCACTGCAAGCTCCACCTCCTGGGTTCACGCCATTCTCCTGCCTCAGCCTCTGGAATAGCTGTGACTACAGGCACGCGATTCTACGCCTGGCTCATTTTTTATTTTCTGTATTTGTAGTAGAGACGGGATTTCACCGTGTTAGCCAGGACGGTCTCAATCTCCTGACCTCATGATCAGTCAGCCTCAGCCTCCCAAAGTGCTGGGATTACAGGCATGAGCCACCGCGCCCGGCCCGCTTTTTTCTTTTAAATGATCCCTCTTCAGGCTTAAATTCCAGCATACTATATCCTAGAAATTCAAGTGTTCTCTCATAAATCCATGTCACTACATCATAATTTTACTACCATTTTATGTCTGTAGTTGTCTTTTCCCTCATTGCTTTTGAATTGATGAGCTTATATCTTTTTAAATATAAATAAGTTTGGGAGACAGTGTTAGGTTCACAACAAAAAATCAACAAAAAAGTGGAAGGCACAGAAGGATCCTATACACCCCTTTCCATTAAACATTCCCACAGTAAACATTCCTCACCAAAGTGGGACATTGGTTATAATTGATGAGCCTACATTTGATATGGGAGAGGGGGCAGGAAAGTGCTGGGAAAAGAAAGGTAAGGTCCCTGGTGAGGGCTCCACCCTTGGGCCTGTGCCCACGGACCTAGGTGAAGACAGGCACTCCTGCCTTCACGCCCAAATGTTGCATTTTGAAAGACCACCCTGGCTGTGACACCCCCCATCTTGTGTCTGTACAAGCTCTGAGACCCTAGCGGGCACAAACACAAGCAGCTGGACATCAAGAGGAACACAGCGACAGAAGAAGACACAGACGCCAATGGGCCATCAAAGGTAACACTGCCCATGCCTAGGGAAACGTGGCAGAAGGCAATCGGAGGAGAACCTGGCCACTGAGTGACTGACTCCAGGGGAAGACCGTCTTCCCACTCCTTCCACCTTCTGGCTCCCCATCCATCTGCTGAGTGCTACCTCTACCACTCAATAAAGCCTTGCACTCATTCCCCAAGCCCATGTGTGATCTGATCTTTCTGGTACACCAAGGAAAGAACTTGGGATCCAGAAGGCCTTCTGTCCTTGTGATAAGGCAGAGAGTCTAACTGAGCTGATTAACACAAGCCACCTGCAGGTGGCTAAACTGAAAGAGCACACTGTAACATACGCCCACTGGGGCTTCAGGAGCTGTAAGCACTCAATCCTAGATGTTGCCTTGGGGTCGGAGCCCACCCTCCTCATGACCTGCCCATCTGCATGATTCCTCTAAGGGTCTGAGTTGCAGGGCACCAAAAAAGCGAGTCATACCCTTATCGCACACACTGTAAGAGAGATAAGGGAACTCTTCTGGCTTCAAATTGACGTGTCATTATCAACCAAAAACCATAGTTTAAATGCAGGCTCACTCTTGGGATTGTGCATTCTATGGGTTTGAACAAAACTATAATGGCATGTGTCCACTGGTATAGCATAATACACAGTTGTCTTACTACATTAAACTTTTCTATGCTTTGACTATTCATCCCTCCCTCCCCACTATTTCTTGGCAACCACTGATCTTTTTACCTTTCCCATGGTTTTCCTTTTCTAGAATGTTGTATAGCTGGAATCATACTGTATGTAGCCTTTTCAGATTGCCTTAATTCACTTAATATGCATCTATTTTATATTTTCTTTTCATGATTCTATAGCTCCTTTTGTTTTAAGCACAGAATTTTATTTTATTTTTTCATTTTCTGGATGCCTACAATGTATTCATTTACCTGCTGAAGGTTGTCTTGGCTGGGTCCATGTTTTGGCTGTTACAAATAAAGATGCTGTAAACACCCATGTGTAGAGTTATGTATAGATATAAATTTTTAATTTAGGTAATACCAAGAAGCATATTTGCTGGATTGGTGAGAGACTGTCAAACTGTCTTCCATAGTGGATGTAGCAATTTGAATTTCCACCAGCAACGAATGAGAGTCGCTGCTGCTTGTCTTTCCGTTCTGTTGATAATGTCTTTCACAGAACAAACGTGTTTAATTTTCATAAAAGCCTGGCTTATCAATTATTTTATTCATGGTCTGTGCCTTTGGTGTTCTACTTAAAAAGTTGTCACCATAGCCAATGTCATCTAAGCTTTCTCCTTTGTTGTCTTCTATGGGTTTATGTAGTTTTACATTTTACATTTAGGAATATAATCCAATTTGAGTTCATTTGTGTAAAGGGTGTAAGATCTGTGTCTAATGGATCTGTGTCATATTGATTTACAGTTGTTCAAACACCATTTGTCTAAAAGACTTTTTCTTCACTCTATTGTTTTTGTTCCTTTGTCAGTGACCAATTGATCGTATTAATGTAAGTCTTATTTCATGGGATCTCTCTTCTGTTTCGTTAATCTATTTATCTTTCACCAATACCACACAATCTTGATCAAGGTAGCTTTATAGTAAGATGTAGAGTTGGGTAGTGTCCGTGCTTCCACTTTACTCTCTTCTTTTAATATTGAGTTGACTATTCTAGACTCTTGCCTGTCCATACACTTAAGAATAAATTTCCCTGTTCTAGAAAATAACTTGCTGGGATTGATTGGAATCACACTGAATCTGTAGATCAAATTGGGAATAACTGACATCTTAACAATATTGTATTTCTATCCATGAACATAAATAATCTTTCCATTTATTTACTTCTACTTTGATATGTTTCACTAGTGTTTTTAAGCTGTTCTCATATAGATCTTGTACATGTTTATATATTTTGTTAGATTTAGATTTACAGTTATTGCATTATTTGGTTGCTAATGTAAGTGATAATGTGTTTTGTCACTGGTTCATTGGTGGTATATAGGAAAACAGTCAGCTTTTGTACATTAACCTTGTATCCTGCAACTGTGCTATAGTTACTTTTAGTTGCAGAAGATTTTTTTGTTTGGTTTGGTTTTTGTTTTGTCAATTCATTTGGATTTTCTATATATATATAATCGTGTTATCTGTCAACAAGAACAGAGTTATTTCCTTCTTCTAAATCTATGTCTCGTATTTCTTTTTTTCTCTTACTGTATTAGCTATGACTTCCAGTATGATATTTAAAGAATGGTAAGGGAGGATGTCATCACCTTGCTTCTGATCTTTGTGGGAAAGCTCCTCGTTTCTCACCATTAAGAATGATGTTAGTTTGATTCTTAGGCAAGTCACCCATATGTTAAACAGATGTGTTGGTCTATTATATCTTTCTCCTGACCTGGCCTTCTGCGGTTGTATGCTTCCACAAATACCTGTGAAAGGTTGAGTGTATCTCTAAATCATTATGTTACTTTTTTGTAAGAACCCCTGTTAAAAGCAGACACGCACCATAATCATCTCTAACAAACCCCTATGTATGATTGGATTAACCATTGAAGTTTTTTTCTGTGTTTGGAGTCTCTCTCAGAACAGACGGTTTGATAACTAAATAGCCCTCTACTGATGATGGCCCCTTGGTGGTCTTGCTGTTGAATACCCTAACAAGAATTCATGCACTAATCCTGCCAGCCTCCAACTCTCCTGGCCCAAGATAATTTATTTCGAATTATACATTGTGGAACTTAGACTTAGGCAAATGCATTTTGTTGTTTCATTTCATAAACAACATTGTGTTACCTTGTTGAATTATGTAGCTTTAGCAATATGTTTGTTTATAAACACGAAGCCCCATGGGTCATACAGAATAAATAAGGAAAATATAAAAGATGTTTTAATAAATGTGCAGTAATTATAACTGTCCTTGTAAGACTCACACACAAAATATGGCAAACATGTTTCTTTTACTTCTTTTCTGTACTCTATTAAGTTATATTTAAATTCACTATGGAAAATGGAGAAAATAGGTTCTTTTTAGAGATCAAACACACTTTCCAATGAATCCCTGGCATCTCAATATAATGATGATGAATGTTACTAATTTAGCTTTCTATGTCCTATTAGTGGCATCTTTATAAAGAAATAGCTCAGTTTTGGAAGTATTTGTTTAGATCAAAAGATACAACTAACCTTGTCAGGTCTTTGAATTATGAGTTGTTGTTAAGACATTCCTTTCTTTCTATTGATCTTTCCTATTTCGTCATATATATACCTTTGCTAATTCAGATGGTAAACATTATATAATGTTTTCTAAAACAACCAGTTCTACAGCAATGATTCAAATGGTTTTTACTTTTTTTTTTTTTTTAAAGTAAAGATCTGTGATTGTGATTGACCTCTCAAGTACAATCAACTGAATCTAGCCAACAACCACATGCATGCACTTTTGAAGTAAACTTTCCTCATCCAGGCTGGTGCTGAAACCGTATCACTAACCTTGATTGTACCCTGTGAGAAACCTTGAAGTAGAAGAGCCAGCAAATCCATTCCCCGATAAACGACCCCAGAAGCAACTGTGATATAATAAATGTGTGTTGTTTGAAGCCACCACATCATGTGTCAGAAGAGGTTTAGATGTTGCAAAATGTATGTACGCTTGAATGTAACTTTGGGGTTCCTACAAAAGTTTTGCTGGACTCTTATTTTTACTGTCTGCTTTGAGAGTTATCTGTTAAAGCAAGTATTAAAAAACCTTCACTATCTTCATTAGATTCTTGGGTGTAAGAGAGAAGGAAGAATATAAATATAAATTGCTGCCCAAGATGAAGTGGGAGTGAGAAGGTAGGTTGAAAAGACTTCAGCAGAACTATTTTGCCCGGAGGCACATAATTAAACAAGCATGGTTCTTTCTGGACGTCCCCTGCTTCCAGTGAAACTAGTATAGCCTCAGGAGAAGTTCACTGCCCATGAAGGATTGCTTCTGGGGGTAGTGCCTGTCTCTTTCTTTAATTTCTCTTTTATAACACTGAGCCTTTCAAAAACAGAAGTTGTTTTTCATTCATTTTGTATATGTAGTAGCCAGCACAGTGCCTGGCACAAAGTAGATCTGAGTAAATCTTGGTTAAATTTAGTTCAATTGACTTATTAAATTAGATCCAAGGAGTATCTGTGAATGCTTGATAATTGGCCTGCAGTGACCAGATAATAAATTATTTGGGCACGTAATGCTTTAATCAAACACTTTCTGAAATCAGCCCTTGCCAAGTGTGTTCAGTACGTGTTCTCTAGTAATTTATAATGTTTTTGGAAATAAACCACTCTGAATCTTACAGGATTTCTTCTTCCATTCTTAGTTCCTCAGTGAGAGGAGCTGGATGCAGCTACAGATGGAAAGAAGAAACATGCAAGGGTGTCACAGGCCAAGTTTTGGATAAACATAACTTGTCTGTGTTCCTCGAGGCCCTTCTCCAGATAACATTTCTTGGCCACTGATTCTACTACCCTCAGAAAATAAGGCACACTTGCAGAGGAAAGGGAGTTAGGCTGTGGAGTCAGGTATTTGTGGGCTCAAGACTTAATTCTGCTTTGTATTGGTGTTGCAATGCTGGAAAAGTCACTTGAATCTATAAATGTCATCCTCTTCATTTTTAAACAGCAGCATCAGTAATCAACAGAGAGGGTTATTATGATAAACATCCAAGTAAAATAATGGGCAGAAAACAATATCCTGTGGTCAGCAGACTTCTAAATACCACCACCACCTCTATATTCCCAACCTGCTAGTATTCATAGCCACATACAATCTCCTTGTGTTGGGCAACTTGATTTCAGCCATAGAACATGGAAAGGATAATAGAATGGTTACTTGTGTGGTTAGGTTACACAGTATTACAATTTCTACCTTACTATTAAATGCTCCCACTCAATAGATTTGATTGAGTAGGCTATCATGTTGGAGACCCACAAGGAACTAAGGTTGACTTCTAACAAACAGCCAGCAAGCAGCTGAGGCCCACAGCTCCACATTCTGCAGGCAACTGACATCTTGCCTACAACCACATGAATGAGCTTAGGAGATAATCCTTCCCCAGGCAAGCCTGTTGCTGAGACCATAGCCCTGACTGATATCTTGACTCTAGCCTTTGAGAGAACGTGAAGTTGAGAACCCAGCTAAGCCATGCCCAGATAAGTGACCCCAGAAAAAAAATATGAGAAATGTGTGTTATTTTAAGCGGCATATTTTGAGATAGTTTGTTATGTAGCAATAGATAACTTACACAAAATTAAAAGTAAAAATAATTTCTGTATACACATACATATGTACAAAAATATATACATATCTACACACATCTGTATCTATCATCTTTGTATCTATTTATATATGTTTGTTGTCTTTATTCACAATGACAGGAGTAGCTCTGCACAATCTGTCTTGATGCTAATACAAAGAAAATTGCAGGAAACTTTCAACAAAAGAATGATGTCAGTAGGGAAATGATGACTTTTCAATTGTGATTTTTTTATAACAGAGGAACTGTGTGACCCTTTGCCTTGAGGTTTAGAAATTTCATTTTTAAGTGACTTACAATAAATTAAATTGGAAAGTTGATTCATGTGAAATAAAAATACAGGATATATAAGATTTAAAAATATGCGAATGAATTGATTATAATAAACTCCACAAGGTTCTATGTATTAGAAAGTTCTCTGGCCATGTTCTAAATTTCTCTCCCTGCAGGCCTTCTGGCATATCTGGCCCACTGGATGCTTCCACCACTGCATGGTTTATTAAAAAGCTCAGAACAAATGAAGCCCTCATCCAAGTACATGTGTATACAGGCTACTTCTGGGCAGGCAGTTTCCCTGGTCTCTCTGGTTCTCCATTGCTGAATGGCTCCTGTGATTGGCAAAGCTTTTCATTGGGTGATTAAGACCTTGTTCACCCAAGTCTGAGCCCAGGGAGTATTTTATCTCTGAGACAATGTTTGCCCATCTCTGAGCTTATTAACCCTGTGCTAATTTCATAAATCAGTATCCAGTGTCCGTGTTTCCATGTGAGTCTGGAAGGTTGCTGTGCTCTCTCTTGCATGGCCCACTAGGTAGAGTTTCTGACAAAGTGAAGACAGAAAAACTTGCTTTGAAATTTTATTTCCTAATATTTAATATTTATTGTCTCATGGATTTGTACAAGAGCAGCCTTGAGTTGTCTGTCACAGTGAGCAAAGCGTGATGTTCAGGGACATGGTGTGGCTCTGTGTCCCCTCCCAAATCTCACCTTGAATTGCAATAATCCCCATGTGTCAAGGGCAGGATGAGGTGGAAGTAAGTGAATCATGGGAGATGGTTTCTGCTTGTAGCCCCTTTGTTTTGGCCAATTTCTCCCATTTGGAATGGCTGTATTTACCCAATGCCTGTACAATGCCCCATCTGTGCAATGCCCCATCTGTGCAATGCCCCATTGTATCGAGGAAGTAACTAACTTGCTTTTGATTTTACAAGATCATAAGCAGAAGGAACGTGCCTTGTCTCAGATGAGACTTTGGACATGGACTTTTGGGTTAATGTTGGAGTGAGTTAAAACTTTGGGGGACTGTTGGAAAGGTGTTATTGCGTTTTGAAATGTGAGAACAAGAGATTTGGGAGGGGCCGGGGCAGAGTGATATGGTTTGGTTCCGTGTCCTCAGTGAATTCTCATCTTGAATTGTAATAATCCCCATGTGTCAAGGACGGGACCAGGTGGAGGTAAATGAATCATGGAAGTGGTTTCCCCTATGCTGTTCTCATGGTAATCAGTGAGTCTCACAAGACCTGATGGTTTAATAAGCATCTGGTATTTCCCTTGCTGGCACTTCTCTCTGCTGCAACCTTGTGTAGATGGATGTGTTTGATTCCCCTTCTGCCATGACTATAAGTTTCCTGAGGCCTTCCAAGCCATGTGAAACCATGAGTCCATTAAGCCTCTTTCCTTTATAAATTACCCAGTCTTGGGTATGTCCCTACAGCAGCATAAGAATGAACTAATACATTTCAATTCCTAGTACAGCTTCATCTCCATTTTCTTACCTTCAACAAGTTACTTTGTTTATCAGTGTGTCAGTTTACTCACCTACATATATGACATAATCATTCCTACCTTATAGTTTTAATGTGAGAACTCTATAAGTTAAAAAAATACTAAATTACAACTATTTAAATTTCCCAAGTACTCAACTAAAGCCTTTAAGTTTTAAGTTTAGTAATTAAAACTGTTATGATAAGTATAATTATTACTTTCATTTTGCTGATAAGAGAACTAAGGCTTAGATAAGTCAAGTAATTCACCCAAAGTCATAGAATGAGTAAGTAAAGGAGCTTAGATTTGAGCTTATGCAGCCTGTCTTAAGAAACATCTTGATCCACTTTTACTAATTAAAGCTAATTGAAAATAAAATATATTTGGATAGAGAACCTAGAAGAGTTCCTGACATATAGTCGTGTGCCATATATGCTAGGTAATAATTGTTTAGTTCTTACCTAAGATCATTAAGATCCATCTTGGGACATAAATCATTAAACCCCAACCTTTATTGTCAGTCTCAGGTATAATAATAATAATCTTTGCGCCTCTAATTTCATTTTTTTCCAGAAAAGATCAAAGAATAGTCAGATGCAGATGAGAACATTTTACCCCTGCCTTGTTCTATTCCCTCTCCCCTTTCTTTATTCCTTCTTTCCTTCTTGCTTTTTTACTAATTCATTTAAAAATGCTTATTGGATAAATGGATAAATGTGGAAATGTAAAATGATGAAAAGATGCAGTTATGCATTAGAAATGAGGCAGTGGTGAAGTATTCTGCCTTCTGAAACTTACTAGAAGTGAGGTCAGAGGCACATAAGTGAAGCTGTTTTGGAAGGAAATTGGGGAAGAGAATGATGATGTGTGGGAAGAGACTTCATTTTTTAACAAAATAATGAGGGCCAGCTTTGTTGGGAAAGTGAAGTCATGCAAAGACTTGAACACCTACTATGTGGCAGGTATGATGCTAGTTCCTGAAAATACAGTCCAGGTTAGACTGAGTTACAGACAATCACACAGATCAGTGTTTTAAGTCCATGAGGGTCTATTTCAGGTGCATATTATAGGTCTGTCTCAGGTGAACAGGAAGGACTATGGTCCCTCCAGATAATGGAGACCCGTCTCTGTGTTCCTGTGATGACTAAGGCAAGAAAAAGAGAACATGGCAATATGTACTGGCGCTTAAAGCTTTGCCTGAAAAGGACAGGTGTCACTGTTCACGCACTTCGACTGGGCCAGAGGAGTCCCATGGCCACACCTAACTATAAAGGGGCAGGAAAGTGCAATTCTGTCATTACCTGACGGTCAGACCTGCAGGGTGAACAGCATGGACACTTTGTGAGACAGCTTCACTTATGTGCCTCTGACCTCACTTCTAGTAAGTTCCAGAAGGCAGAATACTTCACCACTGCCTCATTTCTAATGCATTACTGCATCTTTTCATCATTTTTTGTTTCCTCATTTATCCATTCAGTCATTTACTGAATGTATAGTAATGTTTATCATTGGAGATATGGCAGATGATAAAAAAAAAGAAAATAGCCACCCTCATGGAATTTATGTTGCAAAGGAGGACAAATAAATAAAATATATAATATGTCAGAGTGATGATGGCTTCATAGTGAGAAAAATAAAGCAGAAAATTGGGGAAGAGAATGGTGATGTATGGGAAGAGACTTCATTTTTAACACGGTAATTAGGGCTAGTTTTGCTGAGAAAGTGAAGTTATGTAAAGATTTGAAAGAGATGAGGGAGTGAACCTGAGCCCTATTACCTGGGGAAGATCATTCTGTTGAGGAGCAGCAAACTCAAATGCCCTGAGGCAAAGCAAGCCCAGTATAAACCCACTTACAGCAAAGCCTAGAAAGATTCAGCATGAGTGGCCGAGAGAGAGGGAGGATGTGGCCAAGGAAGCTGACTAGGAGCCCAGAGGTTATCAGGGAAACTGGCTTTTACGAGTATTTTGGGGCACTCTTAGTAGGTTTTAACCAGAAAAATAACATAGTATTCCTTATTATTTTTACTTTAATATTTTTGTAGAGATGGGTTCTCACTATGTTGCCCAGGGTGGTCTTGAACTCCTGGCTTCAAGTCATTCTCTCACCTTGGCCTTCCAAGGTGCTAGGATTACAGGCATAAGCCACCATGTCCAACCTTATGTTTTAAAATAGATTCTCTGTTATGGAAGGACTAGATCCCATGAGGCGATGGTGGAAGCAGGAAGACCTGCAGCTATTTAGTGGGTGATTTCAGAAGACGGTGGTGATAACCCAGTAGGGAGGTTATGGTGGTTTGTTCTAGGACAGTAGCAGCAGATGTGATACAAATTGGTCAGTTCTGAATATATTTTGAAGGAGGGATGTAGTATAATATAAAAGATATATTATGGCTATAAGATTAATGGTGGCCATAAGGCCCACTCAAGCGTCTTGCAGAGCTGACACTATGTGACATTCAGCAATTTAATGCAACCTGGTTTGGAAATTTCCAACCCTGGCCTGAAGATTTGAGGAGACAAGGCCATCTCAAGGCAGATGAAACTTTCATGACCCTTTAAACCAGTGTACCCTTATAAAAATAACTTGGTCAGGCGTGGTGGCTCATGCCTATAATCCCAGCACTTTGGGAGGCCAATGCAGGTGGATCACCTGAGGTCAGGAGTTCGAGACCAGCCTGGCCAACATGGCAAAACCTCATCTCTAGTAAAAACACAAAAATTAGCAAATTAGCTGAGTGTGGTGGCAGGCACATGTAATCCCAGCTACTCGGGAGGCTGAATTGCTTGAACCCAGGAGGCCAATGCAGGTGGATCACCTGAGGTCAGGAGTTCGAGACCAGCCTGGCCAACATGGCAAAACCCCATCTCTAGTAAAAACACAAAAATTAGCAAATTAGCTGAGTGTGGTGGCAGGCACATGTAATCCCAGCTACTCGGGAGGCTGAATTGCTTGAACCCAGGAGTCAGAGGCTGCAGTGAACTGGGAACACGCCATTGCACTCCAGTCTGAGCAACAGGAGCAAAACTCTGTCTAAAAATAATAACATAATGGTAATAATAATAATAATGAAAGAATAACTTTATCACTCTTCATGAAAGAAACATGTAGTAGCTGCCCCCAAATTAATACAGGCATACGAAAGGATGAAGAAATCACCCAACTCTGAGAATAGCTTATGGACAAAAACCTTCCCAGTCAGTCGGTCATCTGTCCTCAGCCTGTACCTCAAGCCACCAGTCTGCTCCTGCTGTCCCGCTCATAAGAAGGCTGCCAGAATAAACTGCTTGAGCATCAGATGGTGTCTGAAACTCATCTTGGGTGCAACTTGAACCAGAAGGGAGAAGTTGACCATGCGGAGACTAGTCAGCTAGGACCACCCAAGTCATGGAACATGACAAGGAGCCAACAGGATTCCTGAGAAATCAGATGTGGAACACAATAGAAAGAAGAATGTATAGTAACTAAGGTCTTTAGTCTGAGTATCTGCAGCAATGGATTTACCCATTGCCAAGTGGAAAAAAACTATCGGCAGAGCTTATTTGAAGGAAAATCCAGCAATTGTTTTGGGCATGTTCGTTTTAAGATGTCTACAGCGGGCCACGTGCAGTGGCACATGCCTGTAATCCTAGCACTTTGGGAGGCCAACGCAGGTGGATCATGAGGTCAGGAGACCGAGATCAGCCTAGCCAAGATGGTGAAACCCCGTCTCTACTAAAAATACAAAACTTAGCCAGGTGCAGTGGTGGGCCCCTGTAATCCCAGCTAGTTGGGAGGCTGAGGCAGGAGAATCACTTGAACCTGGGAGGCGGAGGTTGCAGTGAGCCGAGATAGCGCCACTGCACTCTAGCCTGGTAACAGAGCAAGACTCTGTCTCAAAAAAAAAAAAAAAAAAAAAAAAATTTGTCTACAACATCATAGTGAAATACTGACTGGGAAGCTTTGATATAAATGTTCTAAATCCCAGAGAGAGGTCTGGGTTGAAGGCAGCTGTATGCAGACAGCCCTCTGACATGGTGACAGTGGTTTATGAGTGTGATTACCCACAGAGAATGAGGAGTGGCTGAGTCCCAGGATACCCCCAATCCTTAGAGAGCAGAACAAAAAGAAAGCAGCAGCAAAGTCTGCTTGGAAGGACTAGTCAATGGATTAATAGGAAAAGCAGGGAAATATGTCCTGGAGGTCAAGTAAATACAGCGTTTCAAAGAGGAGAGAATGATCCACTTGTTGGATGTGACAGATAGACCCAGGAAGGTGAAATCTGAGGAGTGACAATTACAATTATCTATGTAAAAGTCCTTGATAACTTCCGTCTAGTGAATGTTAGTGAAATGGTGGGCAAAGCCTAATTATGGAAGCATGAGAAGAAACTGAGAGAAGAGGAATTAGATACAGCAAGACAGATCCAGCTCTGCGTCAGTCTGGGGTAGAGTTGTGTCATTCTTGAAAGAATTTTGTGTCCAGGACCTGGGATAGACATCGACGGTGATTTGAGTAGGTGCTCTCCTTCTGGTCTTATAGCAATTTTTCTACCCATGGCCTCTGGCGACATTATTTCTCTCAACCGCAAATCCAAGTACCTAAAAATCTTACTTTTTTATTCCCTTGGGGTAATGTTTTTAAATTTTCGTTTTTCCTTATTTTTTAATACCAAGCATCTCCTTTTCTAACACTGTTCCTTTAGGGAGTGGCATAAGAAGCCACCACCCCTTGTGGAAAAAGAAAGCAGTGGACTGGGAGCTGGGACACCTGTATGGCCCTCCATAAATCTCTGTCCCTCCCTTAGATGTACTGTCCTCTTGCAAAACTTAAAGAAGAACCAAATGGCCTCTGTGAACCTTTCAAGCTGAGGAGATTGATGTGGGAGTGGGAATTTTGATGGAGAAGAAAAAAGAATGGTTTTGGAGTGAGTGTGACTGCCTGGGAAGGTTAAAAAGGGTTCACTTCATTTCATCATGCAGCTTACCAATTCCCAGAATTGCTCTCTATGTTCTAGTTACAAAGATGAGCAAGAAATGTTTTGTTTGTTTGTTTGTTTGTTTTTGTCTTAATGGTACCACCCAACTGTTGTGTGGGTGACGATGGGTCACTTTCTGGAGATAACAAGATGAGATGCCTGGTCTTGTAGTACTGGGGAAAAAAAGGAGTGATAAGAGGGAGGGGTACTTGAAGACAGAGAATGTTCACTATCACACTCCCTAACTCAAGAAAAGGGCTGCATGATGTACATTCAGGCCCAGATTTTCTTTTTTTTTTCTTTGAGGCGGAGTCTCGCTCTGTCGCCCGGACTGGAGTGCAGTGGCCGGATCTCAGCTCACTGCAAGCTCCGCCTCCCGGGTTTACGCCATTCTCCTGCCTCAGCCTCCGGAGTAGCTGGGACTACAGGCGCCCGCCACCTCGCCCGGCTAGTTTTTTTGTAGTTTTAGTAGAGACGGGGTTTCACTGTGTTAGCCAGGATGGTCTCGATCTCCTGACCTCGTGATCCACCCGTCTCGGCCTCCCAAAGTGCTGGGATTACAGGCTTGAGCCACCGCGCCCGGCCCAGGCCCAGATTTTCATACCTTAGGAAAGATAGTTCAAGGGACAATCTTTGGGCTACTGCTATTGCATAAGAAGCACATTCTGCACTCCACAATCAAATAGTCCTTGTATATTTCTCATTAAAAGTTGATAGTAAAGTTGTTTAATCACATTCACCATTGAAAATCCTTATTTTACGTTTCACTTATATTTTGAAAACAACATGTTGAAGATCTCATTAGCTTGGGAATGAAAATACCCCCTTCCCATATACGTAATCATTAACTTGATTGATGGGCCTGGCTCTATACAACGAGCTGTAGTAACACTGCAATTTTACTGCCTTGGCTGGACCTGAGTATCTAAACCATGAGTTCGCAGCGATTCTCACTTCATCACTTTACAGGGAACTACCCATTTCGGGAATCTGAAACAAAGCCCTTAACAAAGTGCAGTTCGTTGCACACACAATCCACATGTTACCTCTCCTGACTTTGTTGAGTCAGGTTCTCACTAGAGACAGCTTTAGGGCAAAATGTTTTACTTTCAAAAACCATACGGAGAGGCAAACAATGTGATACAATGTGTTAGGGCAAAGGTAAATGTCTTTGTTTCCAATATATGGAGAATGGTTTTGCCCTTTTGAAGATGTTAGGCTGAAAGCAAACAACTTCTTCCACATTGAGCCCATTGAAGTGGCTTTCTTTTGCTTTTTCATTTTTAAATTTGCACAAAATTCTAGTTTTGGGTAGCATCAATTTTAGCTGATTTTACTCTTTGTGAGAATTTGAGATAAACAAAAGCAGTTTGCAAATAATACTCTGCTTGCAAGGTAATGTGAAAGTGACTTCTTTTCTCTTCCTTTCTTTTCTTTTTGTGTGTGCGGAGTCTAAATGTTGAATCCTTGAATCTAAATTATACTTTGTGTCTCAGTTGCTTCCTCTGAAAGTAGGGAGAATAACAATATTTAATAAATGAGATAATACACATAAAGTACTTGGAATAATACCTGGCATAGAGAGATTGCGCAAATGTATGTTGTTGTCATGACCATTGTTGGTATTATTGTTGATTCTTGCATTTTTTGCCTTTAAGGGAAACAGGACTGAAATGAATTCATTTGTTTATTTTAATACCTGGAGTTTTGAGGGTGAAACAGTGAAACTACATCAACCACCTCTAATATATGCTTCAGAAATACAATGAGCAGGACTTGGTAGGCATTGTAAAAATGAAAGAGAGAAAAAAAGAGCTGGGAGGAAATATATCAAGTTCTCAATTCTTATACCATTGGTCTTTGTGAGGAAATTTGGTAGAACAAACAGCTGTTTGGCATAGATAAATTGAAGTTTTCATATCTAGTTCATAAGTAAAACTATGTTTTACAGTTAGTTGTGTCTAGGAGCAACTTAAAAAATTTACTTTAAAGAGCTATTTGGTGACTTGTGAAAGTCAGTAGTTATTCACCATATATCCTAACCAAACTAAAACAGAAGTGAAACCAAACTAAACATAAATAAAAACAAAAGCAGTATTCAAAACTGAAAGTACAATATAAGAAGTCAAAAATAGGGTGGAGTAAGTTATAATCAAAATGAGTTGTAAATTTTCTTGGAACGGAACTATGTTTGCCACATAGTTGGGAGAAAATAATGATTTCTGAATTATAATTTAGTAAATGCATATTCATATACTTGCAAAATACTTAAAAGTGTGCATAAAGAAGAAAATACATTTTTAAAATGTCAGTCACTATTACCAATTTGAATATACTTCTCTAAATTTTTTTGCATAGTTATACAATTAACTGTAATCGCCTAGCATAAACGAAGGTGACTCTGTTTCATTTACATTGCATTTTCCATGGCGTTGGATGGTCTTCAGCCACATCTTTTCCTGGTGGATTATAATATACCTTTGAGTAGGCATGCCATCATTTTGCTTAGGCGCTCCATTCTTGTAAGATATTTAAGCATTTTTTCCCACAATTTTCAATATAAAGTTACAATAAAAATCATTTTGTTTGTCTACTAAATATTTGGCAGACTGAAATAGGACTAAGTAGTGAAAAGAAATGATAGATTAACAAGGTCATGTTTAAAATTAAATCAGGGAACTTTTGAGAAATACAGAAATTGAGTAGCTGTACTTTGACTTTCACCTGTGAAAGGTGACCCTGTTCACCTCCTGGTCCCTCAGGAGTAACCATAGACTCTACAGAATGTAATATATCATAACCATCTCATTGCCATCCTCCTATCAACCAAACTGTGACAGACCACATCAAGTCGCACTACAGTCCAGGACATCTATAAACAGATCTGTGACACATTTAAAATGAAGGTGCAGTGATAGATCAAGTTAATTCATAAAGCAGACATTGATGTGTGTTTGTCATTTTATTTTGGCAGATGAAATTCTTTGATACATAAGCATGCCAGTGTTGGCCTATTGCATGGATCAGTGCTCTGTGATTTGTCTAGCCATCCTTTAAAGCTAGCTCTAGAGACTCCTCTGGAGAGTTGACAAAGACCAGCCTGGACTTGAGAGATTTCCTACTTAAAAAAAAATCTCAAAGCTGTGATTGTCTCTATACATCTTTTATTTATTTATTTAAATCAATATTGTATTTC
Source organism: Colobus angolensis palliatus (assembly GCF_000951035.1). Taxonomy (NCBI): domain Eukaryota; kingdom Metazoa; phylum Chordata; class Mammalia; order Primates; family Cercopithecidae; genus Colobus; species Colobus angolensis. Next base: position 7,648,390 of record NW_012115155.1, on the reverse strand, counting down.
TTACTTTACAAAATTAATTCACCATTCTAAAGTTTGTTATGAGACATTGTTTTCCTTTTGATATTGGATACAAAAAAAATCAAAGGTAAAATTTCATCTAAGAACATTTATTGTACATGTATCTTGAATTTAATCCAGTGCTCGAATAGTGAAAAGAGGAAGACATGTATCCTAGAGAAGTTACTTGATATCAGGTGTGTGAATACACTACAGATAATACCTACAATAGTAAAATTACTTATTTTGACTTGGTGATATTTAGGAAATAAATTCTCAAGTTGAAATTATTTTCTGATTCATCCCTTAACTATTCCATCTTTTGTACACTTACAAGGAATCTCTGCAGCCAAATGAGGCTTATATGGGGCTTATGTGGGAAGGAAAATGATCAGGTCATTAACTGAGTTTGTACAATGTTCTGTACTATATAATAGGGTATATTACAACACATTTTAATTTTTTTCTTCTTAACTGTTAGATGAAATTATAATTCTGTTTTTCAGGTTCAACTGAAGAGATTAAAACTCAAAGATGTTTAAATTATCTTGTCCACAAAGGTAGAAGTAATTACATATACCTAACTTACTGGTTATTCAATGAAAAGTATTAAAAGAAACACTGATCTTTATTTGTGCAACACCACTTGAACAGGATAATATTGTACCTTCCTAATAAGTACCGGCAATTACTCCTTATTTCTGATACATCGTGGTGGCCTGGGTGTGAGTCACAGAAATAACCATTCAAACTAGTCAACTAGTGAAGGCAGAAAAAAAGTCTTCACCACTTGCTAGGACCCATGAATATTCCTAAGGTAACAAAAATTCAAGATAAGGAGATAACCTACTACTCTGCTTACAAGAATATTACTAAGACAACAAGGAGAAGAAATGTTCTCATAGCATGCATTAATGGTTTTTAATAAATTATTTTATTAATTATAAACAATTATTTAGTTGCCAGAAAAGCACATGTCCAAGACTTGGGTCTGCCATTCGCTTGTTGAGTAATTTTAGATCAATCATTGTATGACTTTAGGCCTCAGGTTCCTCATTTATAAAATGCTGAGATTGGGAGAGATTAGAATTCCTACCACTGGCAAAATACTGTTTCTATTCCTGCAGGGGACAGAAGACAACATATGACTTTATCTTTAATCAAGAAGGTGTCTGAATAGAGTGGAAGGTAGGGGACTGGAGATAGTATCATAGGCCCCTACTATGTGTGAGGTAGAGTGCTAGGTGATTTGCACAGAGGACTAAAATTGATCTTGCCAAAACTCAACTAAGTTGGCACCGCTATATACATTTGATAGAGAAGATATTGTTAGAAAACATGGTTGGGTCAGAATTTTTTAACTATGGTGTAAAACAGAAGAAAATACTGAAAGGCATTGAATGAGAATTTTGAGATGACAGGAGAATAAGCAATTAACTCTTATTCAGAAGATGATATTTTTGTTTCGTTTTGGTTTGTTTCTGTTTTTGTTAGTGAACCCAAGAAAGTCTAGGCTACAAACACAAAAACTTTTCTAAGTCCCTCACTAGAGGTTAGGAAAAAAATAGCTGAGAATGTAACATGGTAATAAGGATCAGGAAATTGATTCTCATTTTCAGTATCTTTGCTCATTCAGCTCCACACTTGGAATGCGTCCTTGGAACTAAAAATATCACTCTAGGCAGTCATGGCTCATTCTACCTACTAAAACTTCTTTAAATTAATCTTACTGAGAATCAATTAAGAATGGAATCTTAGTCTTTTTCCAACATGTCTATTTTTGCCCTAGTGTCTTTTCTGAAACTAATGAAGTCTTTTGTTTTGATCACATCATGCATATACCCTACTTGACTTTTTGCCAGGAAGGAAAGATCAGTTTGCTGCTACTTACTGCTTTGCAAAGAATCTCTATTCAATTCTGGGTTCATGTTTATTAAACTATATACCAATTTTTCACATATGGAGATTTAGCTGCCATTCTTAAAAGGAAAAATAACTGATATGATCAGCAAAATATTAAAGACATTTTTAAGTCTGCAAAATATTTCACTGCTCAATAATTTTCATGGAGGGCACTATTATACAATAGTCAATTCTATAGTCTAATGGTTAACTTAAGATACCTTTTAATGTAAAATGAAATTTAAGCAGTAATTAGAAGGTTAAAACTATTTAAGGAAAAAAATAGCCACTTTTGGTTTTACAGTCTGGAGAGAATATTTAGAGAGCATTTATTCTGATAAATAAAGTAGCATAGCTGTTTATGGCAAAGGTTTCCAGAATGTCAGTCTTTGAAGTGGTCAGCAGAGTCAAAGGCGAAATGTGCGACAAAAAACTCCTAGAAGACTAGTTCTAAGATTTAAGCCATAAAATTATTATTTGATTCTGGAATTTGAACTTGGAAGATATGTTGGAAGACAGAGTAGAGACATAAGCCATGACTATGATAGGAGAAACCTTACTGGCCAAGCAAAGAAGCTTAAGCTTCTGAGAAAAGCACTGGAAAGCTTTAAAATCATTTGAATGTCAAAAAAAAAAAAAGAAGAAGAAAAAGAAAAAAAAAATTGGAGAGTCCATTCATTCATTCATTCTATCATCTAGCTCCTCGTAAATGGTGACTTCTTCCCCATTCATATGGTTTGGCTCTGCGACCCCACCCAAATCTCATCTAGAATTGTAGTCCCCATGTGTCAAGGGAGGGACTTGGTAGAGGTGACTGGGTCATGGGGGCGGTTTCTCCCATGCTGTTCTTGTGATAGTGAGGGAGTTCTCATGAGATCTGATGGTTTAAAACTGGCAGGTTTCCTTGTACGCTCTCTCTCTCCTGCTGCCATGTAAGATGTGCCTCGCTTCCCCTTTGCCCTCTGCCAAGATTGTAAGTTTCCTGAGGCCTCCCCAGCCGTTCATAACTGTGAGTCAGTTAAACCTCTTTTCTTTATAAGTTACTCAGTCTCAGGTAGTATCTTTATAGCAGTGTGAGAATGAACTAGTACACCCATTATGTATAATACTGATGGGAACCACTGCTTATACGATGAAACAGAAGCAGTGCATGCAGAGATATCCCCTTTGTTTGATCAAACAGACCTACCATACTGGAGCTTTGACTGTCAATATAAAGACACAAAGATAATGGTGTATTTGGGATTCATAGACATTGTATCAGTCTCTACTATTGGTGGCAGCTAGCTAGTAAGGTATCAGTGATGACATACAGGCTAGATTGTTCCTCCTAAAATAAGTTACGGCATTGCCTGCTTTTTGTCCAACAGAGAAGCTCTAGGTTTCACCCATTTTTCTACCTTTCTATCTACCTTTCTTCAATCTCTTCCAATTAGTTGGATACGGAATGTATCCAACATTTATCATCAATTATTATGTTGTTTAAGCTAGCCAGATTCATGAAACCAAGAACCCTGGGTAATTAGACTTTGAGTAGCAGACTGACAAGGTTTGCATTTGAGAAAGCTTTTTACTGTAAGGTGATAGACTGAGACTGAGTCAAGTGTAGGACACTGTCACATAGGCAGCAGCATTTGGGAAGGGGGAAGGATGGATTTTTATGTTACTCCATAAGGTTTATTTTCCCGCCAAATAAGCTGCTTTAGATTTTAATCTGGGAAATGTTCTTTGTGGCCTGTCATAAACCTTATCTGGTCAAAGGTGTGGCACACAGTATAATATATTGCACATCTGGGCAATCACTTAAGCTCTTTTGACAGGTCTATTGATTCACTAGTTTATGGAAGAACTCATATTATTGATACTCATTTTGTGAAGCCATGACCTGAAATGTATAAGAGTAAGGATGTCTGTATGATTTCAAGGATTTCAGCTTAGTTTTCCATTTGAAATGGTGTTTGTGTATGTATGTGTGTTTGTATGTAGACATATATGATGTGATATAGAAGATTATAAAAATAGATTTCAACAATTTCAGAATAGTAACAAGTAATTTTTTTTCTTAAGAAGCAAGAAAGGTCACAAAGTCTGGTAATTCTCCTACCAAGAATATCCTTACCTAATGCTCTTTCATTAATATGGTGGAACAATCTTTGTCTGCTAAAGGAAATGCATTCTTCATGCTTTCAGTATAAATGTTGAGTGTATAGATTGTTGCTATGAACCACAATCATGATTGCCTTTTTTCCCCTGTAACACACAAAGAATGAAAAACGTAAGTGAGACACTTTTCCATGGACATATTCAGGCTTATGCCGTGCATCTCATAACTGGCTATAACTCTTCCTCAAAGAAATCATATCTGTATTAGTTCATTATCACATTGTTAATTAAAGACATATCTAAGTCTGGGTAATTTATAAAGGAAAGAAGTTTAATTGACTGTTCAGCATGCCTGGAGAAGCCTCAGGAAACTTACAATCATGGCAGAAGGGAAAGCAAACACGTCCTTCTTCACATGGTGGCAAGAAGAAGTGTGGAGCAAAAGGGGGAAAAGCCCCTTATAAAACCATAAAATCTCGTGAGAACTCACTCATTATCATGAGAACAGCATGGAGATAACTGCCCCCACGATTCAATTACCTCCCACCAGCTCCCTTCCATGACACATGGAGATTACAGAAACTACAATTCAGGGTAAGATTTGCCGGGGTGACATAGCCAAACCGTATCAGCATCCAGTTATACATTCCTGAGAACGACACTACTATGGTAAACAATTCTGTATTTATCTGTTCATTTGTTTAGTTTTGTATAAAAATAATGTATTCGTGTGACATTCAAATGAAACAGACTTGTTACCAATAAAATACAGTAGTCCACATACCCTTGTGTCCATGCCCCCATCCCTCTGTCCAAAAATATGTTATTTATTTAATTATTTTTTCTTTTTCTATTATAATTTTAATAGTAATTTGGGAGAGTTATATGACAAAGTCCCTACAACTTCGTTTTAATTTTCTCATTTTTTAAGTCAATCATAAAAAAAGTCAATATCTTAACTGTTTTTAGTAAGAAAAGGTTTGTAATTCACCTGAAACCTGATCTCACTACACCAGCATGCCCTGAGTCTAAATTTGAGACTCTGTGCTACTTAGATGCTCTGTATATTGCTGTAGCCCGTATTCTGAGAACACATCCCTCATAAAGGCCAGCAATTCCCAAGAACCCACACACGCTCTACACCCCACACATCATGCACCATCTTACTCTCATGGCTCCAGATCTGCTTTTCTCTCCATTTGATCAGAATCATCTTTAATTCACTTAAAGTAACTTGTCCACTCAAAGTCCAAATTAGGTCTATCTCTTCCATGATGCTTCATCTGGCTACTCAGATGTCCTCTAAACTCTCCTTTCTCTTACTCTCTTTACAATAATGTTAATAACAATCACATCTATTATCACAGTGACTTTGAAGTACCCAATATATAACAGACACCATATTTATATTACTACTCTTATCATTTACTTGTCATACAGTCTCTGAGCTGGACTTCAGTGACTTAATGCATAGATAAGGAAACAGATTTACAAATTTTGTTTAGGCCACATAGCTCTGTGATTGTAGGGCTGAGATTACAGGACAAGTTAAAAGGCTCCAGGTCTACAGCTCATACATTCAGTATCCTTTGCTCATACTGCTTTCCCTCAAGCACTGTTTGCCTCTTCCACTACACTGAATGTACTGAAGAAGTCATACTCGGACTTCTGAGAAACTGTTTGCTTCTCAACTTCTCATGTGTGCTTTCCAACCACTGCCTGGAGGACAGTGGATTCCCAATGATTAATATAAAGTAGGGAGCTTGAGAAATATGTATTGAATCAATATTTATGTCCACTACAGAGGGCTCTCTGTGGTTCAAATGCAAAATTAAGTTTACGTTGATTTGAAAAGAAAAGGGTTGATGAGAATTCAAAATTTTAGTAGGCATTACAATTTTAAAGAGGTTAAATAAGGCTGTTCCAATGGTTCTTATGCAGCTCATGAATTTATCTGGGAGTATACTGAAGACAGGTAAGCTGGTAATGATGTTGTTGATTATCTAATTCTAGCACCTAGAATCTTCTAGAGCCTGTTCTCAGAATTTTACTCTGAGTGCTTTTCTTTGTCTGTGACTTCCAGTCTTGGAAGACTGCTTTTTTATATTTTTAGCTTAGCTTGGTAAAACTAGAGATATTTTACTTTTAAGAAGAAAAAAAAATTCCGAAAGTTTCCACTGTTTTATAAATATTACTCGTTCTGGCTTTAAGAAGATGTTTGCATCATTCTGGGATCTAAAAATGGAAGAAAGAAAGCTCTTTTACAACACAAACACACAGGAGCTGAAGTCCCTTTCACCAGGGAAAGCTTTGTGATTAGTGGAGTGTATACAATTATACACTGAATTGTTAAATCAAAACACATCCCAATCACCCTAGCATGTCACTTTTAATAGGCAATACATCCCCCAAGAAGGCAAGTTCTCTGCTGGCAATATTGAACCAAATCATCAAAATTCAAAGACGGCTCTATAAAATGTGAAATTCCATCAGCAAAGTGCACAGTGGGCTGCAATGTGTAGATTAATGGGCAGCCTGTCAAGTATTTTAATGTATGCTTCAATCGCTGAAACACATGTGATGATTAGTAAAGTATTTGGCCTGAGCAGTAAAAGATATAAAATAAATTAAAGCCATGACACCTTCTGAATTAATAAAGCATTTGGTTAGGTTGTATTGATAAATCACTAGCACAGATTAAAAATCCCCGTAACTAGATACATTTCCCCCCAGGTATGCTAAGAACCCACACTGGCCTCTTCCTATCGCATCCTGCTAATTGAGAATCTCTAGGAAAGCACAACTGTTAAGTCCCTGAAGAATCTCAGAATATGAACATTCACCATCTTTAATCCTTGAATATAAACCAACATCTGTAATTGATATCACTCATATTTTTGAGTTCTAACTACCAAATGAGATTTCTTTTTCCTATACCTATTCAGAACTACTTTCACCCCAACAGTAGTTGTCAGTATTTTCTTTGAAACATGATTCTGGACACACAGAAGCTGTGAAATCCACACCAGAGCAAAAGTGCTGAGCTACATACATTTGCTTTCACTTTGGTTATTGGTATGCGTTCTGGGAGCTGGGGAGGAAAATGGTGAAGGTTTCTCCAGGCATATTCAACAGAGTATTCAGTACAACTAAGTCCAGATGTCACATTGATGCAACTTGTCCTTTAGTGGTAGGCTTGGGAAGTGCAGCTGCCCCTGTCATTTGGTTACATTCTTTAATAATCAATGCCAAGTTTGACTAGTAGGGCCACTCATAATTTGGAGAAGTGAAGGAAAATCTTAGTTGTTGAATGCTGTCCCCTGGAGGTAGACATTCCCAGGAAGAAAAGCATGTTATTTTTGTGGAGGGATTGCTTTTTATGGATGGTTTGCTTTTTAAGGCTTGGCACCCATTCCAAAGGTCCATTCCATCAACACCAGGAATGGAAACATATATGAGGTATTTTTGCATGGAAAATAAAAAGGAAAACATATGGAGATTGCTTTTGAGGACCTCACAGTTTGAGACTTGACAATCTGACAATTATAATGCAACCTGGCAAATACTATAAAAAGGTGAGAGCTGGATGCTCTGTGAGTAAGTGACTGAATCAGAGTGGTGAATGGACATCAGGGAATCTTCCCTCCAGGAATTAGAACAAAAAACTTGACTTGGACAAGAAGAATGAATATACCCCTGGATGAAGATATGGAATGAACAAACTGTTCTCAAACAGAAGAGAGGGTATTTAACTTGGACAGGGAAAGACACTCAGGTTGACCACTGAGGAAAGTTTTCAGAACATCGGTTTTCAATTATTTAAAGTTGGATTAACCTTTTTGCAAGGATAAATGAGGAGAAATCTATCAGGAGATTAATATAGTTCTTTCTGTAACAGCTATCAAAAAATAAACCTATTTCCAAAGGTAAGGAGCCCTCTATCAACAAAGTTGTTCAGATGTTGAGTGATGGCTTGGGAAAGTTGCTGAAGAATTTTAACCTTGTCTGTCTGTATCCCTAGGGAATTAGTAGGATGTTTCAAACAGGAGAACAATTCACTGAAAGTCATCCTTAGAGCAGTTAGAAGCTACAGATTACTCATTACTACTCATAGTTCTCTTTCACTGTAGAATTTTCAGTATCCTTTGCAAGATACATGTAAACATCTTGTCACAGGCTTAAAAGCCTTGTCAGATATGTAAACACCTTGTTCTTGGGCCAGAGTATGCAATAAATGTTTACATTGCTGTTCCTACCTCTCCTTCTCTTTAGTATATTTGTCTGGATTATTGAAGTTGGTGAATTATTTTATTTGGCCAATAGTTGAGGCATACGAACTTCTGGATTATAAACAAGACAGTTGCTATAGCCTTAGCATCAAATAACAATGTGGTGTTTCGTGTGTGTGTGTGTGTGTGTGTGTGTGTGTGTTTTCTTATTGAAACAGAGATAAATGAACAGTGCCGAAATGTTGGTAAATGTAAAGAGGATAATACATACAACATATTGTTCTTTTTAGACCCAATTATGCTATTTTCCTCCACATTTTTAGTTAGAATGACACTGTTTCTATGTTGTTTATATATATATATATTTTAATTTACATTATAGACTGAGTATCTTCCCTATGTTACTGGAGGAAGGGATCTCAATCCAGATTCCCAGAGAGGGTTCTTGGATCTCACACAGGAAATAATTCAAGGCAAGCCACAGAGTGCAGTGAGAAGAGACAGTTTATTGAAAGCTCCGTCATTACCGAGTAGGATATCCTCAGGAAGCATGTGGATTAATGCACTGTCTTTGTTTTGTTCTTACATAGCGGTCTTGTTTCTATGTAAAGATTAAACCAAGCTGTGACTACATGAGGGTGAGCAGGCAGCATGGCAAAATTTATTATTCTATTGTTTATTTCATTTTTATATTTTTTAAACTTTTTTGGGCATATCGCCCCCCCCCCCCGCTTTTTTTAACTTTAAGTTCTGGGATACATATGCAGACGTGCAGATTTATTACATAGGTATACATGTTCCATGGTGGTTTGTTTGCTTCACCAGTCAACCTGCCATCTAGGTTTTAAGCCCTGCATGCATTAGGTATTTGTCCTAATGCTCTCCCTCCCGTTGCCCCCCATCCCCCAATAGGCCCTCGTGTGTGATAATCCCCTCCCCGTGTCCATGAGTTCTCATTGTTCAGCTTCCACTTATGAGTGAGAACACGCAGTGTTTGGTTTTCTGTTCCTGTGTTAGTTTGCTGAGAATGATGTCATTATTCTATTTATTTAAATAAATGTATGCTTGACAGTTTCATAAGTGAGTACATCAAAGCATAACTGTAATTATTTTCAAAGCACAGATTGTTGAGGGTATTGGGATATCTGGACTTTCTGTTGTTGGAGGAGTGTGTCTTTGCAGGGATTACCAACCTGCTTCCTTAGCTATGTACATCTTAGGACCATGGGTTGTGGCTGGGAAGGAACATACCTCGCTAGTTTTAAGATGGAGTTGATTTCACAATGGTGCCACCCTGCTCTCCTAGGCTCCTGTTTCCCTAATGCCTGTAAATACGCATTTTTGAAAATGCAATTTTAAAAGCCAACAAACAGGTTATCTCACACTTGTTCCATAATTTGTTTACAATCAATCCTCATTGTTAAATATTTGACCCATTAGCCATAATCAGAGTTGTATTTCACAGTATATTTTTAGCTCAGCCAATTACAGATGGATTTGTATTGCTTGTATTTCTTTTTACTTTATTCTGTGGAGGTGTTAAATATATTTTTATTGTTAAGACAAAATATTAGGATAACAAAAAAATAAATTCTGTGTTCTTTCCCAGAAGTAACAATTCTTAGGAATTAAATGATCATGTATGCCAACTTTAAACCTGCTACTCTGGTGTAAAGTAATGGAGATATTTTAGATTCACAGAATTATGCCAGCTTGGATGAAAAATCATATATTAGCCTTAGTTAACAGTTTACAGAATAAGTGTATATTTTTCTACATATGCAAAATTTGAGATAGAATTGTACTTATTGTTGCAAATTATTAAATTAATGGTATTTCTCAAAGAACTTCCCATAATAGAACACATGGCTCAGACTTACTTCTGTTAACTCCTGTGGTATTCACTAATATAGATGGAAAACTAATATGTTTTAATATATTCCTAATTATGGTGTTAAATAAAAGAATTTAAAAGGCAATATAATGATTATCACAGAAATATAAAGTAATAACTTGTCAGAAATTTAATTTAGGTCATCAAGTAATGAAACCACAGAGATGTTACAACTGATTCAAATAATTCAAGACATCTACACGCACACAACACATACACAAACATGTACACGCAAAATTAAATACTTCAAAATAAATGTATAAATATCTACAAAAATTGGCCAATATAGACAGCCTCAGTGGTCTCAAATCATTTGCATTTCTAAGTAAATGAATCATATCTAGTACTTCCAGTTTTCTACAATCTACAAAATTTTTCAAAGTCAATGACAGACAGACATAACCTAGATAGTGTGAAAAATAGACTCCCTATTTCTTTTATGTGAATTTCAGAACCTTTCACAGTTTTTTTTTTTCTTTTTCTGATGATGGAACCTCAGATTATAGTCAGTGTTTTTGCTCTTCTTAAGAATGCTCCAGTGGGCCGGGCGTGGTGGCTCACATCTGTAATCCTAGCACTTTGGGAGGTCAAGGCAGGTGGATCACCTGATGTCAGGAGTTCGAGACTAGCCTGGCAAACATGGTGAAACCCCGTCTCTACTAAAAATAGAAAAATTAGCCAGGCATGGTGGTGGGCGCCTGTAATCACAGCTACTTGGGAGGCCGAGGCAGGAGAATCGCTTGAACCTGGGAGATGGAGATTTCAGTGAGCTGAGATAGTGCCATTGCACTCCAGCTTGGGTGACAGAATGAGACTCCACCTTCAAAAAAAAGAAGTTACAATGAACATTTTCTTATACAAATTTATTTTTGTAAAATAGTTACCTAGAATTGCTGGATGAATGTGTGTTAATTTGCTTTTGTTGTTGTTGTTTTAGAAACTGCCAAATTGCTTCCAAAATTGTTATTTCAATGTATACTATTGTGAACTCTATATAAATATATTATTTTTACAAATACAAATACTTGAATTATTCTTTTTTTTTTCTTTAATCTGGCCATTGTTTTGATTCTTATTGCCTCAATTGCTCATGAAGTTGGGCATATTTTTATACATTTACTGGTTAGTGATACTTTATTTTTAAAATAATTATATATTATTTACATATTTACATTTTAATTATTGATATATGATACTTTTAAAATATATTTTTGATCTTAGCTATTGCCTTTTATATAAACTAAAATATTTTATTTCAATTTGTCAGTTGTCTTTTTAAAATAAATTTTGCTTATAATATAGTTCCTGTTATTGTGTTGAAATATATATAGCAAGATATTTATCATTTTAACCATTTGTAAGTGTACAACTCAGTACCATTGAAACATTCACAGTGTTTTGTAATCATCACCATTATCTCTACCCAAAACTTGTCATTGACCCCAAAATTAAATCTGACCAATTGAACAATACCTCCCCATTTTTAACTTCCCTCATGCCCTGATAACCTCTATTCTACTTAGAAAAGGCTAATTTGCCTGTTCTAGGTACCTCATAAAAGTGGAATCAATATGCTATTTGTCTTTACATATCTGGTTTCTTTCACTTAGCACAATGTGTTTAAGATTTATCCATGTTGTAACATATCAAAACTTTATTTCTTTCTATGACTGATAGTAATATCCAGTTGTCTGTATACGTCACAATTTACTTACCCATTTGTTAATGGACATTTGGGCTGCTTTCTACCTTTTGATTATTGTGAATAATGCTACTATGAATATTGGCATAACATTTGTTCTTCAAGCCCCTGCTTTCAGTTACTTTAGACATGCACCTAGGAGTGACACTGCTGGGCCATAAGGTAGTTCTGAGTATAACGTTTTGAGGAAGTGACGAACTGCTTTCCACAGCAGTTGTGCCATTTTACATTCCCACCATCCATGTTTATGTTACAGTTTCTCCACATCCTTACCAAAACACTTTTTCTTTTCTTTCTCTTTTTGTAACAGCTATTCTTGTGAGTGTAGAGTGTTATCTCACTGAGATTTTGATTTGTATTTTCCTGATGACGAGTGTTGTTAAACATGTTTTCACATGTTTATTGGCTATTGGCATATCTTCTCTGGAGAAATTCTATTCAAATTCTTCTCCCATTTTTAAACTGTTTCTTTGTTATTGAGTTGAAGTTCTTTAAATATTTCAGTTATAAAACTCTTATAAATATATAATTTCTACATATTTTCTTCTAGTGTGTAGCTTGTCTTTTCACTGTCTTGGTAACATTATTTGATGCTCAAAAGTTCTTATTTTTGATGAAGTCTAAATTACCTATTTTATTTTATTGTTGCCTGTGATTTTGTTGTTGCAACCATAAAATCATTGCCAAAACCAATGAGTTTTTTTTGTTTGATTTGGTTGTCTTTTGTTTGTTTGTTTGTTTTTTCTTACTAAAGTATGGTCTTGCTCTGTCTCCAAGGCTGGAGTGCAGTGGCAAGATGACAGCTCACTGCAATCTTGACCTCCCCAGCTCAAGTGATCCTCCTGCCTCAGCCTCCTGAGTAGCTGGGGCCACAGGAACATGCTACCACACCCAGCTAACATTTTGGGGTTTTTTAAATTATTTCTTTTTTATTCTTTTTGTAGAGGTGAGGTCTTAACTGTGTTGTTGAGTTGATCTCAAACTGCTGGCTTCAATCAATCCTCCTGCCTCAGCCTCCCAAAGTGTTGGATTAGAGGGGTGAGCCACTGGGCCCATTCCCAAAACCAAGGTTATAAAGGTGTTTTTCTCACTGTTTATTCCTAGAAGTGTTGTAATTTTTGCTCTTCAGTTTATGTATTTGATACAGTTTGTGTTAGTTTTAATATATGGTGTGAAGTGAAAGCTCAAGCTCATTATTTTGCATGTAGATATCCCCTTTTCCCAGCATCATTTATTGAAAAGAATACCCTGTCTTTCTTTGGAATTCTTGTTGAAAATCAATTTACCATAGATGTGAGAAGTTATTTCTGAGTGGTTTATTCTATACATTGGTCTATATGTCTGTCCTTATGTCAGTACCATACTTTTTAATTACTGTGGGTTTTGAGTAGCTTTGAAGTAGGAAAGTGTGAGCCCTAATACTTTGTTCTTTTTCAACAATATTTTACCTGTTTTATCTTCCAAATACATATGAATTTGAAGATCAGTTTTACTATTTCTGTGAAAAAATATGCTGAAATTTTTATAGAAATCACATTGAATCTATAGGTCACTTTGGACAGTGTAGACATGTAGATAACTTAAATCTTCCTATACGTGAAAACAGTGTCTATGTACTTCTTGTTCAGTTATTTATTATTTTCACCACTCATTTTTTTTTTTTTTAGGTGTGGGAAGTCACATGTATTTTTTCCATTTTTTGGTGGTTTCCAGATTTTGTATATCCTCAGGACATGCTTCTTTATCCATTCTTTGTAGCAATACTCTCTATATAATAATTTCTTATCATAAAAAATATATTGCTTTTTACTCCATCTTACTTTTAAAAAATAACAAATATATGCATCTGACTTTTGATTTTTTTCTGAACCCTTACCAGTTGGCTCCAATAATATATTGAGTTTTGTATTTCATATCTACCATTATGAAATGCCCTACTGAACACATGGTACATTGCCATATATTTGTAGTTTGATTTCTGGGCCCACTAGTATGAGTTCAATCTACTTTTTAATTGTGAGTGAATACTATACTGTTCTCATCACTCTGATTTAATAATAGGTTTCCATTTTGGGAACAGCAAATCATATTGTTCTTTGTTAATCCCCACCTTCCAATCTCTTGCTTTTAACTATTTTTCAGACAGCTTTTGGGTTTGGTTAGATTATTTTAGGAATTCTGATGTATTTATAAGTGAAATTTTGTTGAATTTCTTGATTATGTTTTGGAGAAATAACATTCTTCTCTAATGGTTTTATATTTAGGAACATTGGAAATTTATTTATTAATTTAGGTGCCAAGTGTTTAAGCTTTAAGTGTTTGTTTGTTGTTTCCTAAAATATGTGTTCGCTCACACAACTTAGTGGTCGGCACAATTTTTGTTTCTTTTTTCTCCTCTATTTATAGTTTATTTGTTGATCCTCTGTCCCTCTCTCCTCCACGCCTTCCGAACCTTCCCTCCTTCCCTGTTCTCTTCCCTCCTTCCTTCATTCCTTTCTTTATTCCTTCCCTCCCTCCTTTCTTACTGTTCTACATGAAGAGGCTTTTATTAATATTTTATCAGCTAACTTTCATTTCACTGAAAATATAAAATATATTTTTAAAATTAGATAAATAAAAAGGAGATTTATAGATTTACGTGATTTAACATTCCCAGTGGTTGTCCATTTGCAGGCAATGCTGGAATCAGGGTCTTGAGCATGTTTATCAAAATCTAGTTACTTATATTCTCATTTTGTCATTTTTCTTACTCATTGCTGTCCCATTTTCAGGTAGCCTCTTTACCCTACTGGTAAAACAATGACAGTATGTCCTGAGTCTCCATCCTTCCATGTTAAAATTCTATAAATTAGGAGGAGAGGAAAATTTTTTTTCTAGAATTCCTGGAAAACATATAGTTATTTAACTGATTGATTGAACTTAAATTACTGACTCACACTGAAGCAAGTGTATTCTCTAGGAGAATATGATGGGAAAATTGTCATAGGTTTACATCAATAGCTTAATTTCAAAGGCTGGATGTAGTTAAGAGAGCACAATAACCGAAATACATTGTACTGACAGCAACACAGAGGTGTATCACCGTATAATATTCAGGATTGCAGACAGAAAAATACAGAAGGGATGCTGAGTAGTCAAAGAGAGTTTGTCTAGCAAATTTGTCTTCAGAAAAATAATATTGTTCCTTTTAAAAAATGTTGTATTTGTCCACATGAACAATTCATTTATCAGAGTTTATTTATTAACTGATGTGAAACAGTAAGAGAGAGGGCTAAGTAACTACACCCTGCTCTATTCATTAGAATAGCAGTTCTACAATTCACTGGTTTTACTACTCCCACTTGGATTCCCTAGTGGTATCCCTATCATTTTCATTAACATGTTCTTTTTTTGTCTCTGAATTTATTGAGGTATGATTGACAAGTTAAAAAGTCTGTATATTTAAGTGCCTAACATGGTGTTTTAATATAAATATATGTTGTATGATGATTCTCACAAACTAACATATGTATCACTTCAAATAGTTCCTTTTTTGGCAGTGAAAACACTTAAGAGCTACTCTCAGCAAATTTACTGGATACAATGCATTGTTATTAGCTATAGTTATCAGATATAGTGCCTCAGATGTGTAGAATGCATTCATCTTATATCTGAAAGATTGTACCCCTTCACCAACATCTTCCCATTTTCACCACCCCAAGCACTTGGCATCTGTCATTCTAGATTTTGTTTCTCTGAGTTCAGCAGTTTTTTAGTTTTCTCGTATAAATGATATTATGCAAAATTTTTCTTTGTGTGCGCTAGCTTATTTAGCACAATGTCTTCCAACTTCTTTTATGATGTTGTAAATGGCAGGATGTTCTTTTTTACAGCCAAATCACAATCCACTGGACATACATATACACCATAATGTTTTATCCATTCATCCAATAATGGACATTTAGGTTATTTCTAAATCTTGGCTATTGTGTATATTGCTTCTATTAATATGAGAATGAGACTATCACATTGAAGTACTGACTTCATTGCCTTTAAATACATACACAGAAGTTGGATTATTGAATCATATGGTAGCTCTATTTTCATTTTTGATTAATAGCCCCCAAACTGCTTTTCTTAATGACTGTACAATTTATATTCCCAACAAAAATGTAAAAGGTTTACCTTTTCTTCACATCCTCATCAACACTTGCTTTTTCATCTTTTTGATAGTAACAGTGCTAAGAAATGTGATATTTCAGTGTGGTTTTGATTTATACTCTAATAACTAGTGATGTTGAGCATCTTTTTATATACTTGTTGGCCACTTGTATGCCTTCTTTGGCAACATATAGTTGAGACACTTTGCCCATTTTAATATTAGGTTTTTTTTGTGTGTGTGTGTGCGCGCGCGCGTGCATGTGTGTGTTTGCTATTGGGTTGTAGGAATTCTTCATATATTTTAGATATTGAGTCTTCATCAAATATGTGATTCACACTCCCAATGAATAGAAGACAAAATATATAAAGTTTATATCCTACGTGGCAAAAATTCTTGCGCACCTATTCTAACAAGATGAAAACTCAGTCAACCAGAAGAGTGAGCTCAAAGTAAGAAAATGAAGAGTATACAAAACAGAATTATTCTCATAATATATAGAGTATCTAAACATGATAGATAATATAATTGGAAATTTATAATACATTAGTATTTTAATGAATCTAAGAATATATGTGCAAAGGGAAAATTGAATAATAGTTTTACTATATCTGGGAAAAATACATGGAAAAAAGATATGGAATATAGGTTTTCAGCTTATCGTAAGTATTCATAAAAGTGTAGGGAGATTTTTGATAGGAAGTTCACCTATTATATATTGTAGATTTGTTATCAGCAAAATATCAAGCTGTATGTTACCGTTAAAGAGAAGATGGTGAACACAAGCTGAACAGTAGAGCTGCCAGAGTTCTAGACCAGAATCTAGGTGAGGTGAAGAAATAAAGTCATTAACAACCCAGGGAAAGTAAGCAAAAGAAAACAAGATGCATAAATCAACACCCTAGAGTAAACTATTATAAAATTAAAGTAATGGAGGCATAAAGCATATAGAAAGTTATACAAATGAATGTAAAGGAACAGAAATATTGTGTCAAAAGACAAAGATTGTGAGGTTAATTTAAAAATCCATACGTTTGTCCTCACAAAAAGAGACCAAATAAAAATTTAAAATAGTGGGACCGATTAAAATGTATAAGTAAAATGCCCTCCTCTCTACCCTTCTCAGTAAAAAACATAAACATGTCCATTTTAAAGGAAATATTAATTTAAAAAAATTCACGAGAACTCACTATCAGGGAAACAGCAAAGGGGAAATCCAACTCCATGATCCAGTCTCCTCCCATCAGGCCCCTCCTCCAACACTGGGGATTATAATCTGACAAGAAATTTGGGTGGGGACACAAATTCAAATCATATCACCTGGACTGAAAAAATTCCACCTCAGGTAGTTGTTTTTCAACCTGGAAGCCTTAGGAAAATTGTAAGGGGCATTTGGAAATGTCTGACCAGCTTTTTGGTTTTCACAACACTAATGTAAGGTGGTATTTCCAGGCTCTGAAGTGTTTTGAGTCACTTGGCCTCTTTTCCTGATACCCATCCCTTCATTTGTCAAACTGTGAACATGTCAATCACTGTGCCTGTCACTACAGGCATTGAAATGAAATAATTTGCACCTTTAAGAATACCAGAGTGTTGTGAGGGAGGCTGCCTGTGCACAGATTATTATAAAATGAATTCTAAATCAATGAATTGATGAATTTAATATCAAAATTATAGAAACATCCTAAATACGTCAGGGAAAACGTGAAGGTATTGCAACAATGGGTATTAATACAGGTGTAAAAAATCAAATGCAAAACATCGTACACTCTCCGATAAAGCAAAGTAAATGGGCTTTTTAAAAATTTTTATTTTATTTTATTTTATATTATTTTTTATCGAGAAGTAACAGTTAAGGAAGATATATTCTATGTTAGGTACTGTTCTTATTACTATTCATGTACTGGTTATTTTAATCCCACTAACTCAACGAAAACAGGTAGGATTGCATACCCTTTTCACAGATGAGTGAACAAAGTGGCTGAGGCATTTACCACGCTTCACACAACTAGTAAGAAGTAGAGTCTGGTTTCATTTTATGGAGTCTTGTTCCGAGGTGGGGCCTTTATCCCTGCTCTACATGTATACTGCCTCTCAAGGGCAGGCAACACACATCCATCGCTTTTCTCTGGGTCAGGAGAAACAGGTCAATAAAAGCTTGCTTCGTATCCCAGACTCGACGTCTTAAAGAGTCAGGAAAAAAAACAAAAAACAACAACAACAACAACAACAACAAAAAACAATAAATGAGTAGTAGGCACTGTCTTGAACAGAAAAGAGCCTGCCAGAGGGAAAGCCACTCTTTATAGTACAGGGTGTTGTGTTTAAATTGGACGCAGTGATGTCAGAACTTGCAGTTTGTCAAGTTCAAATAGAAATACAGGAT
>NW_012115155.1:7577134-7629589 GCF_000951035.1 Colobus angolensis palliatus | reverse complement strand
AAAGTGGCTGAGGCATTTACCACGCTTCACACAACTAGTAAGAAGTAGAGTCTGGTTTTGTTTTATGGAGTCTTGTTCCTAGGTGGGGCCTTTATCCCTGCTCTACATGTATACTGCCTCTCAAGGGCAGGCAACACACGTCCATCGCTTTTCTCTGGGTCAGGAGAAACAGGTCAATAAAAGCTTGCTTGGTATCCCAGACTCGACATCTTAAAGAGTCAGGAAAAAAAACAAAAAACAACAACAACAACAACAAAAAAACAATAAATGAGTAGTAGGCACTGTCTTGAACAGAAAAGAGCCTGCCAGAGGGAAAGCCACTCTTTATAGTACAGGGTGTTGTGTTTAAATTGGACACAGTGATGTCAGAACTTGCAGTTTGTCAAGTTCAAATAGAAATACAGGATTGGGTATGGAATTACCTGATTTTTATCTGTTGGCGTACAGATAATTTTAGCTGTTTACCAGTATTTCTCATGGTAATAAAGTTTAGTAAGGCACATTGGCTACCCAGCTATGCCCCCAACTTACCATAAAACTATCCTTTTCTTTCATATTAAATTGGCAAGCAGAAATACTGAATGATACCACCTTACCCGAAGAAAGAAAACAAGCAAAAAGTAGAAAATATGATTCCACAAATCCCCGTTCTTTCTTGGAGAGTTCTCGTATTCAAATATCTGTAATAATAAGTGCTAATGCATAATTCCGTATTATGTGGTGCTATGCTGCATCTCGATCCTATCCACACTTTGAATGTCTTAAGTCATATTTTATTTCAGTCTAAGTTTCTAGGAAGGCCAGGGAGCATTCAGAATTTCCCAATTTCTATAGAGTCAATTGACACCTTCCTTAGTGACAGCTTCTACAAAGGGAATGGGATTCTTGGTCAAAGTTAATTTCAGCTAAAGATAATAACATGTGTAGTGCTTATTACATCAGCCTTTGGGTCATAAAAGTATGCTCCTAATTTTGTCTTCTACTTTAAAAAATGTGTGTTCTCATATTTAGTTCTTTCATCAACATGTATTTTGCTTTTGTGCAGAATAGAAGGTGAAAACCTATTTTAAACATCCCCTTGTGAATACCAAAATAGTCCAACATTGTTTATTTGAATAGCCCATTCTTTCTGCTTGCGCCATGATTTCTAAATGCCTCTTCTGACACATAACAATATGTTCTGTATGGGAAGATCTACTTTGGGGTTATTATTTTCTATATATCAGTGTGACCCTATCTTAATGAACACTGCTTGATATATAACTATTTATGTCATGTTAATTTTTAAATGACTATTGCTAGAACACTGCTGATTTTTATATTGATCTTGTGTCCTGCAAGCTGCGGAGAAGTTTTATTATTTTCAATAATTTGATTCCAAATGATCCTGATAATTATATGTAAACATATTTGTAGTTCAGAATTGATCTCAGGTAGGTTATTACTTTTCATTTGTTTGATTTTTCTACAGTAAACAGTCTGGCACATTTTGGCATATGTTTTAGATGGGACTGATATATAACTATTTATGTCATGTTAATTTTTAAATGACTATTGCTAGAACACTGCTGATTTTTATATTGATCTTGTATCCTGCAAGCTGCAGAGAAGTTTTATTATTTTCAATAATTTGATTCCAAATGATCCTGATAATTATATGTAAACATATTTGTAGTTCAGAACTGATCTCAGGTAGGTTATTACTTTTCATTTGTTTGATTTTTCTACAGTAAACAGTCTGGCACATTTTGGCATATGTTTACACTGTTGTACCACCATCCCAATTTAGGTACGGAGCCCTTCGATCATACCAGAAATCTCCCCTATGCCTCTTGCCAGTTTATCCTCCTCACTTCAGGCAACAAATGCTTTGCTTTTCATCTCTGTAAATTAGTTCTGCCTATTGTAGAATTTCATATAAATGGAATCATACATTATAAACTGTCTATATCAATGTTATAGTTTTGAAGTTTATCTGAGTAGTGTATGTTAGTGGTTAGTTTTTTCCATTGTTCAGTATTTTTCTGTTTTATGGTTGTATCACAGTATGTTTATGCCTTCACCAGTTGAAGGACATTTGGGTTATTTTTGTTTTTTTGGCTAATATTATAAGAATAAAACAACTCTGGACATTCTTATTCTAATCTTTTGGTGGATCTATGCTTTCAGCGACCTTTGGTGTATACATAAGGATGCAATTGCCATGACATTTTGTAGAAGCATATTTATATGTAATTTCAAAAGTGGTTGCCAAAATTTTGACCCAGAAATATCTACCAGTTTTCCTTGCTCCACAGTCTCATAAACACTTCCTATTGTCAGTCTTTTCAGTTATAACCATCCTAGTGAGTGTGAAATTGGGTTTCTTTATGATTTTGATATGAATTTCCCTGATGCTTAATGATATCAATCACTTTTCATGGGCATAATAGTCACTCACATTTCTTCTATTATAAAATGTCTGTTCAAACTTTGCTTATTTTAAATATTGGACTGTTTTCCAAAACATGTATTTATTTATTTCCTATATATTATATATAAATTAGCAGAGATTCTTCAGATATCTTAGATATAAATATTTTATTATATAAATGCATTGAATGTATTTCCCTCAGTCTGTGGTTTGCTTTTCTGGTTTCTTAACATGTCTTTTGATAAGAGGATACATTTACTGTTGATAAAGTAAAATTTACCTTTTTTTCTCTTATTTCATTAACATTATTTGTGTCTTACTTAAGTTATCATTGTACACTCTAGGGTCATGATAGTATACTCCTGTGCTTTACCTAAAGGCTTTACATTTAAAGCTTTGATATTTGTGTGTATCATCCTTCCTCGACTATTTTTTTGTGTATAGCAGGAAACGGGTAAAGGTTATTTTTTTTCTTATAAATATGCAGTTGTTCCAGCATCATTTGATGAAATTATTTTTTTTATTGGTCATATTTGTAAAATATCATTGATATCTATGATATCCTCTTTCTGGTTCTTCATTTTTTTCCAATAACCTATTTGTCTGTCCCTTTACAGTAAGTAACATGATTGTTATTATATGAAATATGATTGTGAAATATTTTATTTGTAAAAGCAACAAGCAATCAATTTTATTTCTTGTAGTTATAGATTCAGGGGCTACATGTGCAGGGTTATTACAAGGGGGATATTGTGTAATGTTGGTGTTTGGGTGAACATAGTATCCAGTAGGTAGTTTTTCAACCCCTGCCCCCGTTCCACTCTCCCTCATTTGGAGGTCCCCAGTGTCTGTTATTGACATCTTTATGGTCATATGTACCTTTTGTTTAGCTTTCGAGTATAAGTGAGAGCATGCAGTATTTGATTTTCTGTTTCTACATTAATTCACTTAGGATAAAGGCCCGCAGTAACATCCCTGTTGCCGGAAAGGACATGATCTCATTCTATTTTATGGATGTAGTGTATTCCACGGTGTATACGCACCACACTATCTTTAACCAGTCTACCATTAATGGACTGTTTAGTTGATTTCATGACTCTGTTATTCTGAATAGTGCTGTGATTTTTGTTTCATTTGGGTAGAAACCCAGTAGTGGGATTGCTGAGTGAATTGGTAGTTCTATGTTTAGTTCCTTGAACAGTTCCCATACTGTTTCTTATAAAAGTTGTACTAATTTACATTCCTGACAACAGTGTATAAGCATCCCCTTATCTCTCTATCCTCATGAAAATGTTTGGTTTGTGTTTGTTTGTTTGTTTGTTTTACTTTTTAATAATGACCATTCTGATTGTTGTGAGAGGGTATCTCACTTTCAACTGTTGCCCATTGCATATGATGTTGGCTATGGGTTTGTCCTAGATGGTGTTAACATTTTGAGGTATGTTCCTTTGATACATGGTGTGTTGAGGATTTCTATGATGAAGGGATATTGGATATTATTGAAAGCTTTTTCCACATCTATAGAGATAATCGTATGGTATTTGTGTTTAATTCTGTTTATACAGTGAATCACATTCATTCATTTGCGTATGTTCAATTGCATCCCTGAAATAAAACCCACTTGATCAGGATGAATTGTCTTTATGATGTGCTCTTGGACTCAGTTTGCTAATATTTTGTTGAGAAGTTTTGTATCTGTGTTCATCAGAGATGTTGATCTGTAGTTTACTTTTTTTGTTGTGTCCTTGCCAGATTTTCGTATCAGGATGATACTGGTTTTGTAGAATGAGTTAGAAAGGAATCCCTTCTCCTTGATTTTTTTAAAGAGTTTCAGTAAGATTGACACCAGCTCTTCTTTGTACATCTGGTAGAATTTGGCTGTGAATTCGTCTGGTACAGGACCGTTTTTGGGTTGTAGATTTGTTTTTATCACTGATTACCATTAGTAACTAATTATTTGTCTTTCAGTATTTCCATTTCTTCCTGGTTTAATGTTGGGAGGCTGTGTGTTTCCAATAATTGATCCATTTTTTTTCTAGGTTGTCTAGTATGTGTGCATAGAGATGTTCATAGTAATCTCTGGGGATCTTTTGTATTTCTTGATTTCAATAGTAAAGCCACCTTTTTTCGTTTCTGATGGTGCTTATTTGAAGCTTATCTCTTTTTTTTTCTTAGTCAATCTAGCTAGCAGTCTATCAGTTTTATTTGTCCTTTCAAAGAACCAACTTTTTGTTTCATTGATCCTCTGTATTATTTATAACCGCTTTATTTAGTTTGACTCTCATCTTAGTTATTTCTATTCTTCTGCTAGCTTTGGGTTTAATTTGTCCTTGTTTTTCTAGTTCATTTGGGTGGAACATTAGGCTGTTAATCTGAGGTCTATTTTTTGATGTAGGCATTTAGTGTTATAAAATTTCCTCTTAATACTGCTTTTATTGTATCCCAGAGATTTTGGTATATTGCATTTGTATTTGCATTTATTTAAAAAATTTTGATTTCTGCCTTACTTTTTTTTTTAACCAAAAGTTATTAAGGAGCAAATTGTTTAATTTCCATAAACTTCCATGATTTTGAGAATTCCTCTTAGTATTTATTCTAATTTTATCTAACTATGGTCCAAGAAGATGCTTAAAGATAATTTCCAAGTTTAAAAATTTACTGACACTTGCTTTCTGACAAAGGATTTGGTCAATTGTAGAGCATATTTCATGTGCAGATGAGAAAAATGTATATTCTATGGTTCTTTCGTGGAATATTTTGTATGTATCTACTAAGTCTATTTGGTAAAGAGTCCAGTTTAAGTCCATGATTTATTTGTTAGATTTTTGCCTCAATTTTCTGTCTAATGCTGTAAGAGTGGTGTTGAAGTCCTCAATATTATTATATGGCTGTCTATTTTTATAGATTCAGTAGTATTGCTTTATAAATCCGAGTGCTTTGATGTTTGGTGTAAATGTTTTAGGATAATTAAATATTTTTGTTGAAGAGTACCATTTATCATTATGTAATACATTTCTTATTCTTCTTTTTAGTATTGGTGGCTTAAAGTCTGTTTTATCTAAGAATAGCAACCCCTGCAATTTATTGTTTTTCTATTTGCATGATAGATCTTTCCCCATCCCTTTACTTTGAACCTATAGGTGTCACTCCATGTGAAATGGGTCGCTTGAAAGCAGCTGAAAGTTGCTTCCTGTTTTTGTATCCAATTTGCCAATCTATGACTTTTTAGTTGCATATTTGGGCTGTTTACATTCGAAGTTAATATTGATATGTGAGGTTTATTTCTGTCATAGCATTGTTGCCAACATGCTTTGCAGTTTCAATTATGTAGTTGCTTTATAGGATCTGTGAGCTTTGTACTTTTGTGTGCTTTTATGACAGCAAGTATTGTGATTCATTCCCATGTTTAGAAGTCCTTTGAGCATTTTTTGTCGGATTGGTCTGGTGATGTTGAATATCCTTAGCATTTTCGTGGTTAGGAAAGATTTTATTTCTTCTTCATTTATGAAGCTAAGTTTGGCAAAATATGAAATTCTTGACTGACAATATTTTTTCTTTAAGGGAGATAAAAGTAGGACCCTAATTTCTTGTGGCTGGTCTTTACAAGCTAGAATTTTCTGCTAAAAAGCCTGCTGATAGTCTGATGGGTTTTCCTCTATAGGTAATTTTCCCCTTTTTGCTAGCTACCTTAAGATTTGGTTTTTGCACTGACCTTAAATAGTCTAATGATTATATGCCTTGGAGATGGTCTTCTTGTATACTATCTTGCAGGAGTCCTTGGAATTTCTGGAATCTAGTTGTAGACTTTAGCAAAATTACAGAAATTTTCCGGAATTATTTGCTCACATATGTTTTCCAAGTCGCTTACTTCCTCTTCTTCTCCCTCAGAAATGCCAATACGTTGCAGGTTTGGTTGTTTTATATAAACCAATATTTCTTGAATGCTTTGTGTTATAAAATTTTGTTTTCTTTGATTGTGCCTCACTGGGTTAATTCAAACTCTGAAACACTTTATTCTCCTTGGTCTAGTCTATTCTTTCAACTTCCCATTGTATTTTAAAATTCCTTCAGTGAATTTTTCATTTCCAAAAGTTCTATCTGCTTTCTTAATGTAGATACCTTATATTCCATATCCTGCATTAATTTTTTGTTTCAATATTAAACTTTATCTTGAATCTTGCTGAGTTCTGGTGAAATCCATATTTTGAATTCTTTATCTGTCATTTCAGAATTTTCATTTTGTTTGGGATCCATTGCTAGAGAACTAGTATAGTCACTTGGGAAGGGTCAAGGCATTTTTTTTGTCTTCACGAGGCTGGAATGCTTGTGTCGATTTATTGTTATCGGTAGAAGCTGTTACTTTTCGTTTCCGAATTTACTTTTGTTTGTTTGTCTTATTCTTCAGAGCGCAACTTTGCCTTTTTTCAGTGTGCCTTTAGGGGTTCTGGACACTATGAATTCCTTGATTATAGATAGCTTTAATGTAGCGGTTGTCTCAAATGCTTGCTCTTTGTAGGTTGTAAAATCAGTGAGTTGTGTGTGTGGTCAGGCTCACTGTCTCCTACAGGGATAGGGTGGTGAAAGTCTCAGCAGACATATCTACTTGCACAGTGCTGTGCATTTCTGTCAGCAGAAATTATATTGGTTTGTGCAATTCACCCTACAGGCGAGTAGGTGGTGCTTGTGGGTAAGAGCCAACTGAGCACTGTACAATGATGTCAGATGAAGTTGTGATGGACTGTGTAGATTGACCTTCTGGCCTACAGATGGTGCTTGCAGGTGAAAGGAATTTGAGCTGATGGCACTGGAACTTTAACTTGGCCCTTGTTGAAAAGGGGAAGTATCAAGGTGTCCCTGGTGATGAGCGGGACATGGAACAGGGCTCTCAAGAAGTACTGTTCAGTGCTCCAACACCAGGCCACAGGATGGGGAAACGTTGGGCAGGGTGGGACAAGGTGGGACAAGCCCACAACCAGGCTCTCCAAAGGGACATGAGCACTGATCCTGCTAGGATTCCAGGGGGCTTTCTCAAGCCACTGTGACAACCCTCTAGGGAAGGACTGAGGCACTCCTCGTATGCCACAGAGATCCCTGAGAAGAGGAGCAACCTCAGGTTTTCATCCCAGCAGATACCAATGAATCTTGCCAAGCTTACAGTGCGCCTAGTGAAATCTTTAAATCTTTAAATCTTTATATCAGGTATCAGTTTCCAACTACTTTGTTCTTTTTAAATCGTTTTTGCTATTCTAAATCTCTTGTACTTCCATATATATTTTAGACAGGTCAATTTCTAATGGAAATTTGACTTAAATTTTTAATTGGAATTGCATTAACTCTGTAGATCAATTTGAGAAGACTGAACTGATTAAAAATATTAAATCTTCTGATTTATACCTATTGCCAAAATGCCAATGTGACATTTCTCACCACACACAAAACCAATCACGGAGACAAGGAGTATTGTGAGGGAGAATGGTTTTAATTTGGTGCTGCAGCCAAGGAGATAGGAGATCAATTCCATAACCACCTCCTCAACCAACTACAATTAGGGGTTTACATAGCAGGGAAAAAATGTAACTATGTGTGGGAAAACAGGAATTAGAGAAGGGTAAGGAAGAGGAGTTGATGATTGGTGACACTGAGCACCTTTACATAGACATGTTTGCCATTTCTATGTCTTCTTTTGAGCAATGTCTATTCAGATCTTCTATCCATTCTAAGTAAGATTATTAAATTTTTTCCTATCAAGTTGTTTGAGTGCTTTATATATTCTGGTTATTAATCCTTTGTTGTTCGGATACTTAGCAAGTATTTATTCCCATTCTGTGGGTTGTCTCTTCACTTTGTTGATTGTTTATCTTGCAAAAGTGTTTTAACTTGATGTGATCACATTTTTTCTGTTTTTGCTTCAGTTGCCTGTGATTTGGGGGCTCAAGAAATCTTTGCCCAGACTAATGTCCTGGAGAGTTTCCCCAATGTTTTCTTGCAGTAGTTTTCTAGCTTGAAGTCTTAAATTTAAGTATTTCATCCATTTTGGTTTGATATTTGTATATGGTGAGAGATATGGGTCTAGTTTCAGACTTCTGCATATAAGTATCCAGTTTTCTCAGCACCATTTATTGGATAGACTGTCTTTTACCCAGTGTATGTGTGTTACACCTTTGTCAAGAATGAGTTCACTGTAGGTGTCTTAGTATTTTTTCTGGGTTCTCTACTCTGTTCTGTTGGTCTATGTGACTGTTTTTATTCGATTAACATGCTGTTTTGGTTACTATAACTCTGTAGTATAATTTGAAGTAAGGTAATGTGGTTCCTTCAGTTTTGTTCTTTCTGCTCAGGATAGTTTTGGCTATTTTGGGTCTTTTGTGGTTCCATATAAATTTTAAGATGTTGTTTGTATTTCTATGAATAATGTCATTGGTATTTGCATAGGAATTACATGACTTCAAGAACACGGAATATCTTTCCATTTTTTTGTGTCCTCCTCAGTTTTTGCATCAATGTTTTATAGTTCTGATTGTAGAGATTTTTCACTTCTTTGGTTCAGTTTGCTCCTAGGTTTTGTATTTATTTGTAGCTTTAGTAAGTGGGATTACATTATTGATTTGTTTTGCAGATTGTATGCTGTCATCATATAGACATGTTACTGATTTTTGTATGTTGATTTTGAATCTGCAGCTTTACTGAATTTATCAGTTCTAATAGTGTTTTAACGGTATCTTTAAGTTTTTCCAAATATAAAATTATATTGCCTGCAAACAAGGATAATTTTGACTTCTTCCAATCCAGTTAGGATGCCTTTTTTTCTTTCTCTTGTCTGACTCTAGCTAGAACTTGCAGTGCTATGTTAAATAACAGTGGTGAAAATGGGCATCCTTCTGGTATTCCAAATCTAGGAGGAAAGGCTTTAATTGTTTCCTATTCTGTAAGATAGTAGCTATGGGTCTGTGGTTTATGACTTTTACTGTGTTGAGGTATATTCTTTCTATACCCATTTTATTAATGTTGTACATCAAGAAGAAATGTTTAATTTTATCAAATGCATTTTCAGCATTAATTGAAATGATCATATGGTTTTTGTCCTTCGTTCTGTTAAAACGTATATCACATTGAGTGATTTGTGTATGTTGAACAATCCTTGAAATCCCACTTAGTCATGCTAAATTATCTTTTTAATTTATTGGTGAATTCAGTTTAATTGGCCTGTAGTTTTTTTTGATGCATCTTTGTCTGTTTTTTACATGAAGGTAAATCTGGCCTCAGAATTAGTTTTGAAGTATCCCTTCCTCCTCTACTTTTTGAAATAGTTTGAGTAAGATTGGTATTAGTTACTTAAATATTTTTATAATTCAGCAGTGAATACGTCTGGTCCTGGGCTTTTCTTTGCTGGGAGACTTTATTATGGCTTCATCCTCATTAATCTTTATTGGTCAGTTCATGTTTTGGGTTTCTTCTTGGTTTAATCTTCATATGCTGTGTCTAGAAATTCATTCATTTCTTCTAAATTTTACCACTTATTGGCATATAGCTGTTCACAGTAGTGTCTAATGATCATTTGAATTTCTGCATTATCAGTTTGATGTTTCTGTTTTCTCTCTGATTTTATTTATTTGGGTCTTCTCTTCTTTTTTCGTAATGTGAATGAAGATTTCTCAATTTTGTTTATCTTTTTTTAAAAACACAACTTTTCATTAGATTGATCTTTTATATTTTTTATTTCAATTTTATTTATATCTACTCTAATTTTTATTATTTGACTAATTTTGAGTTTTGTTTACTCTTGCTTTCCTAGTTCTTTTAAATAATTAAATTGTTTATTTGAAGTTTTTTGACTTTTTTGTTATAGGTTCTTATTGCTATAAGCTTTCCTCTTACTACTGCCTTTTCTGTATTGCATAGATTTTGGTATATAGTGTTCTCATTTTTATTTATTACAAGAAATTCTTTATTTTCCTTTTTGATTTCTTTATTGACTCACTGGTCATTCAAGTGCGTATTATTTGATTTCCATCTATTTGTATAGCTTCCAAAGTTCTTTTGATGTCAGTGTCTAATTTTATTTTACTGTGGTTAGAGAAGATACTTGCTATTATTTCAGAAATGTTTTGAATGTTCTAAGATTGTTTTGTGGCCTAAAATATGGTCTATCCTTGAGAATTATTCATGTGCTGAGGAAAAGAATGCCTATTGTGCAGCCTTTGGATGACATGTTCTGCAAATATCTATTATGTTCACTTGGCGCACAGTGTGGATTAAGTTCAATTTTTCTATATTAATTTTCTGTCTGAGTTATCTCTCCAATGCTAAAAGTTTGGTCTTGAAGCCTCCCGCTATTATTGCGTTCAAGTTTATCTTTCTCTTTAGCTCTAATAATATTTGCTTTATATATCTGGGTGCTTCACTGTTGGGTAAATATATTCTCCTGCTGAATTAACCTTTTTATCATTATATAATAACCTTGTCTCTTTTTTATCTTGAAACCTATTTTGTTTGCTATAAGTGTAAGTATTCTTGATCTCTTTTGGTGTCCATTCACATGGAATATCTTTTTTTCATCCCCTTATTTTCAGTCTCCGTATCTTTACAGGTAAAGTGAGTCTCTTATAAACAACAGATCACTGGGCTCTTTATTTTAAAATCCAATCAGCCACTCTATCTCTTTCGATTGGAGAGCTTAGACTGTTTACATTCCATGTTATTATTAATGAGTAAGAACTTGTTCCTGCCATTTTGTTATTTGTTTTCTCATTGTTTTGTGGTTTGTTATTTCTTTATTCCTTCTTATCTTCTTTTTGAAGGTGATTTTCTATAGCGGTATGTTTTAATTTTTCATTTTTCATTTTTTGTATATCTGTTGTAGGTTTTTTGATTTGAGGTTACCATGGGGCTTGCAAATAACATCTTATATCCCATTATTTTCAAGTGATAACAACTTATCACTGATTGCGTAAATAAATTTTTAAAAACTAATGAACAAGCAAAGAGACCACTAATAAAAACTCTACACTTTAACTTTCTCTCTTTGCTTTTTAACTTTTTGTTGTTTCTATATATACCTTATTATTACTGTCTATGTCTTGGAGTTGTTGTTTTTATTATTTTTAAAGGTTCATATTTTACTCTTTCTACTTAAGATATGAGGAGCTTATTTACCACAATTACAATGTTATAATATTTTCTGTCTATCTGTGTATTTAGACTTACCAGTGAGTTTTTTTTTTAACCTTAGATTATCTCTTGTTGCTTGTTAACATTCTTTTCTTTCAGATTGATGAACTCCCTTTAGCATTTCTTGTAGGACAGACCTGGTATTGATAAAATCCCTCAATTTTTGTTTCTCTGGAAAAGTTTTTATTTCTCCTTCATGTTTGAAGGTTATTTTGATGTATATACCATTCTAAGATTAAAGCTTTTTTTTTTTCTTCAGCACTTTAAATATGGTATAAAACTCTCTCCTTGCCAATAGAATTTACAGTAAAAAATCTACTGCCAGACATATTGGAACTCCTTTTTATGCTATTTATTTCTTTTCTAAGCTTTTAGGATCTTTTCTTTATCCTTGACCTTCTGGAGTTTGATTATTAAATATCTTGAAGTAGACTTATTTGCATCAGATCTTCTTGATGATCTATAATCTTCTTGTACTTGAGTACTAATATATTTCTCTTCTTTTTTTTTTTTTTTTTGACAGAGTCTCACTCTGTCGCCCAGGCTGGAGTGTAGTGGCGTGATCTTAGTCCACTGTAAGCTCCGCCTCCTGGGTTCACGCCATTCTTTTGCCTCAGTCTCCCGAGTAGCTGGGACTATAGGCACCCACCACCACGCCCGGCTAATTTTTTTGTATTTTTTTTAGTAGAGACAGGGTTTCACCGTGTTGGCCAGGATGGTCTCGATCTCCTGACCTCGTGATCCGCCCACCTCGGCCTCCCAAAGTGCTGGGATTACAGGCCTGAGCCACCGCACCCGGCCGAATACTGATATATTTCTCTAGATTTGGAGTTCTCTGATATTATCCCTTTGCATATATTTAGTACCCTGCTCTTTCTCTCTACCTCCTCATTCAGACCAACGACTCAGATTTGCCCCATTTTGAGGATATTTCCTAGATCTCATAGGCATATTTCATTCCTTTTCATTCTTTTCTGCTTTGTTTTCTCTGACCATATATTTTCAAATAGCCTGTCTTCAAGCTCACTAATGCTTTCTTATGCTTAGATCATTCTGCTATTGTGAGACTTTCATGCCAATTGAATTTTCTTTTAGCTCCAAAATTTCTTCTTGAGTCTTAAAAATTATTTTAATCTCTTTATTAGGCTTATCTGATATGATTCTGAATTTCTTCTCTGTGTCATCTTGAATTTCACCGAGTTTCCTCAGGACAGCTATTTTGAATTATTTCTCTGAAAGGTCACATACCTTGGTCACTTTTTCATTATTTACTGGTGCCTTATTTAGTCTGTTTGATGAGGTCATGTTTTCCTGGATGGCCTTAATGCTTCTGGATGTTTGTCGATGTCTGGGCATTGAGGAGTTAGGTATATTATAACCTTCACAGTGTTCTCTTTTTTATAACCATCTTTCTTGTGAAGGCTTTCCAAGAATTTAAAGAGGAATTAGGTGTTGTGATCTAAGTATTTGGTCACTGCAGCCATATCTGCCCCAGGGGCAACCCAAGGCCAGTGACATTGTGGTTCTTGCAAACTTGTAGAGATACCACCTTGGTGGTCTTACAGATAAGATCCGGAAGATTTATCTGGATTACCAGGCAGTAACGCCTGTTCTGTTTCCTTAATTTTCCCTGGAATGACAGTCTCTCCATAGTGAGTTGCCTGGAGGCTGGGGGAGGAGTGACACAAACCCCACTGTAGCCACCACCAATGGGATTGCACTGGATCAGACCTGAAGCCAGCTCAACACCAGGTCTCACCCAAGCCCTTCATGATCACTGCCAGGCTACTGCCGATGATCACTCAAGGCTTAAAGGTTATTCATTCAGCAGGTGGTGAATCCACCTAGGGTTGTCTTCCTTTTCAGGGTGGTAACCTGTCTCTTTACTCAGGGTTGTTCCAAAAATGCCACCTGGGAGGCAGGGATTGGAGTCGGGAAACTTAGGAATCTCCTTCTTGGTACTCTATTACTCTGTGGCTGATCTTGTACACACAAGACAACATCTGTCCCACTCTTCTCTCTCCTTTTCTTAAGAAATGGAGATTCTGATCATGACCAACACCATCCCAGGCCCACACTGGGTACTACTGCCTGACTATTACTGATGTTCATTCAAGGCGCAGGGACCAGGGGCTCTTCAATCAGCTTGTGGTGAATGTTGCCTGGCCTGGGACTCTCTTTTCAGGGCAGTGGGCTCCATTCTGGCCCAGGGCAGGTCCAGAAATGCCATCCAGTAGCCAAGGGCTGAAATTCATGACCCTAGGAGCCCATTTGGTCCTTTACCCCACTAGAGCTGACCGCACTAGAGCTGAACTAGCACCCAAGTTGCAAGACTAAGTCCCATTTACTCTTCACTCTCCTTTTCTTAAGCAGAAAGAGTCTCTTTCTATGGTCATTATATCTAGGAATGTGCTTGGTCACACCTGGAACTAGCACAGAACTGGGTCTCATCCAAGGTCCTCAGCAAGTAATGCCTGGCTACTGTTGAATTTTGTTCAAGGCCCAACGGCTCTTTAGTCAACAAGTGATTGATACTTCTCAGAATGAAGCCTTTCCTTCAAGTCAGTGGTTTCCCTTCTGGTCCCGGGTGTGTCTAGAAACATCATCCAGGATGTGGACCCTGGAATGGGTGCCGTGGGACTCTGCCTGGTACCCATTCTACTGATACCCTGATGTACTGTACCTGAGTATTATCCAAGTTGCAAAGCAAAGTCTTCTTTACTCTCCCCTCTCCCCAACCAGAAGGAAGAAATCTCTCCTGGAGCTGTGAGCTGTACACCCTGGGGTTGGGGTAGGTGTGACACAAATGCCCCCTTGGCTGGCACAGCTGGTACCTCACTAGACTGTATGTGCCTCAAGTCCACTGCTTCTGAGCCCAGCACAATACCAGGTCTTGACCAGATATTGCAGTCCTCATGGACTAGATTGCCTTTCTGGTTCATTTAGAACACCAGAGTACTTTAGCCTGTGGTAGTAGGGCTAGCCAGAACTCGGGTTCCTACTGCTGGGGTGAACCATTCCCCTCTGGCTAGGCCTTGTCTATAATGTTTCCTCCATGGGCACCAGCTGAATTCTGCCCTGTGTTGTTCTCAGGCAGCATTGAGTTCCAATGTAAGGTTCCACAACCACCGTGTTCTCCTTCCCTCAAGAACACAGATTGTCTCCTTGCCCCACGTGGCTACTGGCAGGGCAATTCAAGACTATGTTTCCTACCCTCTTCAGTGCCTCTTTTCTTGCTCTGATGTTAAAACCACGTGCTATAATCATTCACCTGATTTTTGGTTCTTATGAAGGTGCATCCTTGCGTGGAGACTTGTTTAATTTGGTGTTCCTGCGGGAAGGGAAAATTATCACTGCCGAGTTCCATTTGGCTTTCCTACTCCACTTCCTCTTATGGTTGTTTTACGTACCAAAACATGGTGCCCTCAAATACTAACTGTTTTATATCTTCATTTCCAACATTTACATTATTTATTTCTTTTCCTTACCTTAATGGAATGACCAGTATTCCAGTACGTATTTGAAAAGATGTTGTGGGAGGACAAAATTGCCTTGTCCTTGGTCATATACTGAAATCATTCAGTCTTTTACCATTAAGTATTATGTTAGCTCTAAGTTTTTCATGTTTTTTTCTTTTTATTTAATTGAGAACATTTGCTCCTATTTCTTTTTTGTTAATATTTTATAAGAAGTGTATGTTATATAAATCAGATATATTTTGTGTATCTATTGAAATGGGTATATCATTGTTCTTTAATCTCTTAATGTAATGAATTAGTTTGTTTGATTTTGGAATTCATAATCATCAGGTGTTCCTGAGACAGGTGTTACTTGGCCATTATGTATTTATTCTTTCTATATATAGCTGAAATTAGTTTGATTAGAGTTTGTTGAATTTTTTTTTACTCATATTTGTTTCTTGCAATTCTTCCCCAAGTTTTGGTATCAGTGTTATTTAGACTGAAACAGATTAGATTGTTTTCTTTTTATATATGTTTAACAATTGTTATAAATGTTGGAATTATTGTGTTTGACAGAATTAAGCAGTGAATTCTGTCAGTTTTTGGCAGAATTAACCAGTGAGCCATCTGGGTGTGGAGTTTTCTATGAGAGAAGTTTTAATTACCAGTTACGCTTATTGACAGAGAACTTCAAATTATTTTCTTGTTTGTTTTGGTAAATTGTGCTTTTTGCATAAATTTTTCTGTTTTGCTTCGTTGTGAATTGTATTGCTATTGAGTTGTTAATAATAATCCCTTATTGCTTTTATTGTGTTTAGCATTTGTGATGTTGCTTATCTTTTCATTCCTGCTATTAGCAATTTGCTTTCTCTCTGTCTCCCTCTCTCTTTCTCTTTCACACACACACACACACACACACACCACACACACACACACACATGCACACACACACACACACCTTTTTCAGTCTAGGGATTTTGTCAGTCTTACCAGGAGTTTGTTTTTACTTAATGAACCATTTTTGCTATTGTTGTCATTTAAGTTTTCTTGTTTATTACATTGATTTCTGTTTTTAATCTTATTTTATTCATTTACCTTTTGGGGGCCTTAATATGCTTTTCTTTTTCTAACTGCTGAAAGTGGAAGCTTTAGCCACTGATATTAAACTGAGGCAGTGACCTCAGGAGAAAAAGAAAGAGAGATCTTAACCAGTGTAGTTCCTGACTTTCAAGAGTGAAAGTCACCCGCTTGTGATTACTCTCCAGCATGCTCATGCTGTTCCATCTTGCACCAGGCTTGTGATTGTCGTCAGCATAAGGTTTCCTCTTCTATGGGTTACTGTGACATGACTCAGGATATACTTTACAAATTCTTACAACATGGCAAACATAACTAACCTATAATTTTAGCTTTTTGTGTTGTATGAATCTTATGTAAAATTGTATTCTTTCATAAAATTAATTTGGAATTTTACTTCTTTCCACCCAGGTCTCTGGAATAATTATCTTACTAAGATAGGAATTAAAACTTACAAAATGTACTCTAAAAACATTTGAGTCTGGTGTTAGGTGAGTGGGTTTATAGGTGAATATTTTGATAGTGAATTATCATTTTTGAATGACTGGTCCTATTCAGTGTCTCACACAGGATGTCTTACCAGTCACAACTGAGGACATGGGCATTACTGCCTAAAAAGTGCAACAAAAGTCCTTAGTATTTAGGTATTAGGAAAAAAAAAAACTCCATCAACACAGTTCCAAATTGCAAGTAGGATTACCCTTAATGAGTTAAAATAATAGTGTTTAATGTATATAACTGAAGGTCCTTGAGAAGCTATTTCTTGTAATTTCTCAGCCTTGTGCAGTAAATTTTGATGTCTGATCTTCCACCAGTAATTAATCTCTGACCTTCATACATCTATTAAATGTCCTAGAGCGCCAGGTCAGGCCTGAGTGCAACTGAAGCTAGTTCCAGTGCAGCTGTTCACCTCCTTGGTTCCTAAAGATAAAAGAGTATTGTTTCTTTCTATCTACAAATAGTTACAGAAACTACTTAAAAATACAATGAACTATTTATTGCAGCAAGGTTTCACAGGAGATACTTTATTTGGCATTTTTAAAGTAATTTTATTATGATATAGCAAAAATACTTGGCAATATCCTTATCCAAAAAGGTATTGACATAGTGAAAGGCAAAGGTAGGATATACTAGGAGCAAATAAAGAAATTTTGCTTTTCAGAGGTTCTGCCTACAAAGACACCTAAAAGTCATATAGTGACTTTCTCAAATCTTTTTGTTCTTCTCTAACATGTTGCCTTCCAGAAATTATATAAAAGTTCATGTCCTTTGTAGGAACATGGATGAAGCTGGAAACCATCATTCTTAGCAAACTATCCCAAGGACAAAACACCAAACACCACATGTTCTC
Organism: Colobus angolensis palliatus; assembly: GCF_000951035.1. Classification (NCBI taxonomy): domain Eukaryota; kingdom Metazoa; phylum Chordata; class Mammalia; order Primates; family Cercopithecidae; genus Colobus; species Colobus angolensis. The sequence continues at coordinate 7,612,119 of NW_012115155.1, read as the reverse complement.
ACTCATAGGTGGGAATTGAATAATGAGAACACTTGGACACAGGAAGGGGCACATCACACATTGGGGCCTGCTGTGGGGTAGGGGGAATGGGGGAGGTAGAGCATTAGGAGATCTGCGTAATGTAAATGACGAGTTAATGGGTGCAGCACACCAACATGGCACGTATATACATATGTAACAAACCTGCACGTTGTGCACATGTACCCTAGAACTTAAAGTATAGTATTTAAAAAAATCAATACACTAAAAAAATAATAAATTATAGAGTTGGCCCGTATATAGTTCTGTGTGTCTATAGCAGAACCCATAACACATAAAAGTTTTAAAATTTTAAATGGAAATCAAAATAGTATCCATAAGTATCATCTTTTATAATAAATAATAAGATACTGAAATGAGATTATCAGAGTGCACAAAAGATTGGAAAACCCTCTGTGACACAAAAGGGATGGACAGATATGACTTCTGACTAAACAGACACAATACAACATCTACAAACACTGAAGATACACAAAGAAGAAAGCACATAGAATTAATGTCATTTTGTAGAAGGTTTGTGAGGCATACCTATTTCTATCTCTTTATACAAATGGAGTCCAGACCAATGTGAATGTTTTTCTGGAAGCAATTTACCTCATGATTACCTGAACAGACATTACTATTAATTTTTCTCTTTCTCTTATCTGTCTCTCCAGAGAGTAAGCCCAGCTAATTTACCTTCAAGAAGGATCTGCAGTCAGCATATTCATCTTTTAAATGGATAATTAGACCTTAGCCATATACACTCTTACTTCATGAAGCTTTGCCAATGACTCATGATTGTAATAATTGTGTATATAATACCAATTATAGCAGCTGCTAAATTTGTATTCAACTCTTAAATATCTGATAATTTGAATTTATTTTCTTACTATTTGATGATGTAGTTACACATTGCATAATTTAACAGACTATTTATAAATGTCTTACATAGACTCTTGAAAAGTATTAGTAAAATTATCAAGTACAGAGAGTGCATAAACAAATCATTCATTCATTAACAAGAATTAATCCAGCCTGTTGCCACACTCGGTACTGTCTCCCCCAACCTATCTCCACACTTGCTGAAATTTCTCTTTCTTCCTTCATTCCCTGTGTGACAAAGTTCTATTTATATCTTATCTTCCAGCACTAACACAGACACTTCTTCCTCCACTTGTTTTCTGTTCTATGCATATTTTATATTTAAAAATACTTTTTACAGTATTACTTTGGCACAATGTTTCTTTCTCATCACTAACTCTTCAGCAAATTGAAGCCTATTTTCTAGGTTCCAGTGCCAAAACAGGACTGCTGAATACTACACGTATTTTCTTGAGTCTTGAATGATTACTATCTGTATCTAAACATTCTTAGTTCGGATACCTTGAAATGTTCAATGTCTTTGGAAGATACTGAACAATTTAAATAATATAACTTAGAAAAATATGTTTCTTTCTTCTTAATTAAGAGATAAACTGAAATGAAGCTTCCAAGATTTATTATAAATAAACCCATTAAGAAAGAGAACTGGTTGTACTTTATTTCTTCTCCCTCTAATATTAAGTTAGTGTCATGCCACAAAATCTCCCAGTCTTAAATAATTTAGTATAATATAATCATAGCTGAACTTTCATTGAACTGTTTCATCAGGTAAGGTAAATCTATGGCTTTTGTTATTTAGTGTTTGGAAGATATATGGGTGAGTGAATGAGAGAATGAAATTATTTTATTAATAACACTCACTATTTCTTTTTTACAACTGTACCTTACTCTTATCTTCTAATTTATTACCAAATCTCCAAAACAGTATATAACTTAACTCTTAATGGATATCCTGAATGCAAGTGCAGACACAGAAATTGGATTCCAATTTTTTTCAAGTCAAGACTATGAAACTATTATATGGGAAATTACTCACCATAATGTCAAAGTCTGGGGGTCCATGTTAATCAAGTGAAGGCATAACTCAGTTATTCACGATCATTGCATGAGACACATGTGGTCCAAAATTGTGGCAGAATGTATATGACTTTGGAAGTTGCAATGTATTCTTTGTGAAACCAGCCTCTTCACTCACTCCTGGCACAACCCTGGTCTCTCTGGACATTCCAATTTCTCTTGCTTTTGTCTGCTATAGTATACCTACTCTTGTTCACCTAATTAATGCCTTATGCCACACAATTATTGCTCTTTTCCTTCAAAGGTTCACCTAACTTTTCAAACACCACTTTTGTACTACCAAATCCAATAGTAGCTTTTTATATATTATTAATACAGAAGACAGTATGATCTCTATGTTACACATATAGAGTAAATTAATTTGATAGAGGTAAATTAATTTGCCCAATGTCAATTAGCTAGTGCACTTGATAGACCCACTTTTTATTTCAAACCTTGTGGGGGCGGTTTTCTTCAAAGCTGTAGTTTCTCTGTTTTGAGCTTATAATGAGTAAGAGAGAACAAGAATTGGATAAGCTAGGACATTTGCATTTTAAATTATGGGCCTATGGGGAATCACAGGTACCTCTCAGAAAATGCTGTTTACAGAGGTGAAGAGATATTTTTAGGTAGGTACAGAATAACTTCACATCAATAAAATTACGGTTTTTATTCATCTGGCTACTTTACCTCCACAGACAGTCATAAGGCTTCATGCTTATGAAGCCTTGGATTTCATCTTTTCCTGGTCTCCAACATCCATCTTGCTTCATGTCCAACCGTGTAAAGCTCATATCAATTTCCCTTCTCCCATTAGCATCACTTCTGCAGTTTGACCTTAGTACAACACAGCACACCCTTCTTCTAGTACACACAAGGGATGTGGATCTGCACAACCCTTACCCTGAGTCAGGCTACCAGGTACTGCCCCTAAAAGGATTGTCCCCTGAGGACACTGAATCATTTGTAATCTTCTTCTTTATAAGAACAATTGTGAACCTCTCAAGAATATCCTGCACATATTTCTGTTTATGCAAGAGAGCTAGAAACACTTTGCAAAAGTGACATCCACAGCCCTAAAATCAACTGGATGGAGTAGGAGACACAGATTAATCTCTACACGCTCATTAAGGCTCTTCTGCCCATTGCATGTCCCCTCTTTCTTTTCTTCAATAAAGACCTGGTATCTAAAAAGACTGATTTAATCCTGGAGCTCTTAAATGTAAACCACCTCCTAAAATGTAATCTTAAAAATGAAAACCCCCTGGAAAAAAAACAAAATAGAATTGATTAAGCTTAACACTCGCCCTTCCTAGAGATAAGAGAGAGGTTCTCCCAAAGTAACTGGCATGAAGGGAGCTCCCAGACTCCTGGAAAATCTTTACGCAAAATGGCAGATGGAGTTAGTTTGACTTTGTCTCTATTCTGCTGCTTAATGACCTTGGAAATCAAGAAAAACTTTCCTGGGAATTGGCAGCTACAGAAAAAGATCAGCGCTTGTCATTTAAGAAAAAAAAAAAAAAAAAGGAGAGACCGAGCTTATTTCATCCATCTCCTGTTTGATTTCTGTCCTTCCATCTAGCTATTACGCCCACATTTTCAAAGGTCAGAGAGTTTAGCTGCATTTTATCTTCAGTAGGTGGGAGGCATCACTTTTAAAAGGTACCATTTTCAGGCCAGGAACAAAACAGTTCTAGAGAGGATGATTACAAAGTCAAACCTCAAAGGTTTGATTTACTTGCCAAAAAACCAGATAATAGTTATGGAACAGGAACAAAAACAATCATGCAATGAGAATAGCATGATTTTGTAAGTGCCTAGTAATTATCATATATTTGAGACGTAATAGAAGTCAGCATGCAATCCTAATGATTTATGTGGTCCTCTCCTACTGTGAACTATTTTCACTTTGTATGCCAGGAGATACTATTTAATTATTAACCTTTTTATTTTTGTTTTTATTATTTCTTCTTTTTCATGGAGAAAATCAAGATTTTCTTGGTGTTAAGTTTAGCGAACAAATTAGAAATATTTAATCGTTTAAGAAAAAATTCTTAATAAATCATGCATTTTATGAATAAAGATCTTGAATAGAAATCAGTAATTCAAGGCCCAAGAATCAATATCTTACTGTCTTAACTCTGAGCCATAAAGGTGCCCATGAAATAACTGGAATAGAGGTAAATGGAGATGACTTTTCTATGATTAAGAAACAATAATATGATTGTGTACTCATGCATCCTGAAGAAGTAAACCTTATTATCACATTTTTTGATTTTGAAATCTGTTACATCTCTATTTATTATTCATCAAATACTTACTGTATTCCAAAGCCATAAATCACAATTGTATCATAAACTATTATCCTAATGTCCAAGTTTACAATGTGATAGCTAATATCTACATAATTCTTATTTGTCAGACACTCTGCTATGGTCATATGTGAATTGTATTAATTAGTACAAAAATCTCTTTAGATAGGTTCTAGTATTGTCTCTATACTGGAAGAAAGGGAGGAGCATAGAAGTGTAGACACTTGTTCAAGATCACGTAACTAGTGCGCGGTTGAGGAGCTGCAGTCTGCCACAAATCTATTTTATATACTTTGAGATCCCACATATAATCACTACTACCTCCACCATTTAAAAAGAAGTTTCTTCTTTCCTTCGAAGAGTTCACAGTTTAGAAAGAAAATATTTCCTTAGGATAACAGTACTTATACCTAAAGGATGAAAACCACTTAGAGGTTTTATGGATGATTTGCATTCGATTTATATTTTACAAAAGACATTCTGGGAAAAATGTAGAGAAGGAATGAGGAAATGAGGCTACACATAAGGAGGTCAGGCAAAGGCATTATCTAAGATGTGCAGGAGAAAGATGACAGAGCCTGAACCAGTTTAGAAATAGCAAAATAAAAGACATGGGGTTACATCTGTGAAATCTTTAGAGAAAAATTATCAAGAAGAGTTGACTGAATGAACTCAATAATATGAAAGAGGCAAAAATCAAGAGAAGAGACATTACTGTGAATAAGGCATTTATTTCAAATCATTTTTCCAGTATGATTTGGAAAGAGGTTTGGTAGTAATAGTCATCAAATATTCTAGTATAAGATTAACATATGTAAGTACAAAAAACAAATTGTAGGTGAAATTGATCAATTATCATAAATTTTCTGAGTATTCTTTAGAAAAAATACTTTGATATATACCTCATGTATTTGTTATCAGAAGTAAATAATGTAACATTCCTAAAGAGTTCAGCAGATAAGTTAGCAGAGAAAATGAATTTACTAAATTAGTTTCTTGTCCTTTCACTACTATGGCCACAGTTAGTTCTTATCTAAGAGAGGTAATTTGCATAAATTAGGGTGTCTTTTTTTATTGATGAAAAAATTTTGAGACTAGACATTGTTCCAGTCTTGCAAATATGAAAATGAGTGAGATTCCATTTTTTTCCTTAGCACGTGTAAAGTAGGAAAAGTTAGGCATGGCAGTCCAGAAAACTGCAGTTTACTGAACTCCGTGATAGGCATTGTATAGCATAATGTTATTGAGATCAGATTCTTCCTAATTTTTGATAGGAAAGGACTAACTATTGTTACTGTGTTATTTGTTTTATCTCTGTCTTGAAGCTCTTTTGTCTCTCTTTTCCTGTCTTGCTGTCTTCTTTTGTGGTTCGTTGATTTTTTTTTTTTTTTTTTGTAGGGACATCCTTTGAGTCCTTTCTCATTTTCTGTGATGAATTTACTATAGACATTATCTTTTTGGTTACCACTGGGCTTTCATAAAACATGCTGTACTCAAAACAGTCTATTCTAAGATGATAACTTTAATCATATACAGAAACTCTAAGCATCTACTTCTCCACACACTCTATAGTTAAACTGATGTCGCAAATTATGTTTTTGTTTGTTTTGGTTTGTTTGTTTTTGAGACAGGGTTTCACTTTTGTTGCCAAGACTGGAGTTGAAAGGCACCATCTTGGCTCACTTGTAACCTCCAACTACTGGGTTGAAGCCATTCTCCTGCCTCAACCTCCCGAGTAGCTGGGATTACAGGCATGTGCCACCATGCCAGCTAATTTTGTATTTTTAGTAGAGATGGGGTTTCTCCACGTTGGTCAGGCTGATCTCGAACCCCTGACCTGAGGTGATCCACCCTCCTCGACCTCCCAAAGTGCTGAGATTACAGGCATGAGCCACCATGCCCGGTCAACTTATGTGTTTTTCTGTTGTGTATCCATTAACATATTTTAGATGGTTATTTTTATACTTTCATTTTTTAAAAATTCTTTATCAGAATTAAAAGTGATTTGAACACCACCATTACAGTATTAGAGTATTCTGTATTCATCTATATATTAACCTTTGACAGTGAGGTTTATGCTTTCATATGCTTTCTTATTGCTGTCTCATGTGTTTTCATTTCAAGTTAAATTACTTTCTTTAGCATTTCTTGCATTTGTTTTCCTGTCAAAACTTTGAATATATATCATCCAACCACCTTCTGGTCTGCAAGGCTCCTCTTGGGAAATCCACTAATATTCTGATGGAATTTCCCTTAAATGTGACAGCTCATTTTCTACTTGCTTCTTTTAAAGTTATTTTTCTTTGACTTTTGATAATTTAATTGTAATGAATCTTGGCTTGCACTTCTTTTGATTTATCTTATTTGGGAAGTTTGTGCTTTGGAATTTGGATGTTCATTTCCTTCTCCAGATTTGATAATTTTTAAGCTATGATCTTTTTTTAATCTGTTTGTCTCTTTTTCTCTTTCTCCTCTTTTTGGGATTCTGATCATACGTATATTAATAAACTTGATGGTGCCCCTTAAGAGACTTTCTGTATTCTTTTTCTTTTTTTTTTTTTTTTTTTTTTACTTTCTGCTTCTGTGACTGGAAAGTTTTACGTGACCCAACTTTAAGTTCACTGGTTAAATCTCCTTGATCAAGTCTGCTGTTGAGCACTTTTAGTGATTTTTATAGATATCTTCTTTTGGTGTGTACTTAATTCCACTTGCAAAATATTTCTCCATAGTATCCGCTTTGTCTAAAATGTATTTCTCTTTCCATGTATTTATTTATTTATTATTTTTATGATTTAAGCTCTGTCTTCTTGTCACCTTTTGTGTAAAGATATCTTTGGCCGTGCCAGCCTACATGTCTTTTTCTTCTCTTTTACCAACAGCACATGTTATAATTTACAATTTTAGTACTTTAACATGCAAACACTGTCCCACTTCAAATGACTTACTCATTTGCTTGTGTAACCAAGGAAGTCAGCTTTGAAAAGTGTCAGATTTGACTCCTCGCCACAGGACTCACTTAGAACTGGAACATATTTTGAAAATATATTTCAAGATAATTTAAGTGAACAGACTCTGATAGAATTAACATGCTATTTGACCTATTGCTTTTGGTGAGCAGGAAGAAGGGGCTGGGAGACAAGACATATTTCTGTATCCTTGAACATTATTGAAGATATCATACATTGCAGATTGAAATGAAGCTATCTACATTAGTATACTCACACTGGGATGTTTCACACGTTATATAATGATGCAGGTTTAGCTATTTTCTGAAATATAAATTGATTTATATGAGTCCCTTTTAGGATGAAGTCTATACTCTTATGCATGGTCTGGCCTCTGCCTCCATTTTGAATTCTTCTGTAAATCCACCCTTTTCTCTAGCCACATTGATACATTTTTTTGTTCTTGAACTTGTTATGGTGATTAAGTATTCATGTTCCTAGATACATTATTCACTGTACTTTAGTATCTTATTCCTTAAATACTTAATGTATTTCATCATAAAGGACTTCCGTTTATTTTTCCCATTGGGGATGTAACCCCCTTATCCCAATCGGGAATACCATAATGAAAATTTTTTTCTTTCTTTATTATTTTAAAGCATATGGCTGAGTTCATATTTGAGGATGACAACATGTGGAGCTCTGCAGACCCCTTCCCCACAAAAACAAGCCAAGCTGGTCAAAACTTAAACAACCATTTAAAGTCTCTGAAAATTGTTCTAAATATATACAATGAATAAATAAAATTTTATTTAACATTAATTACATTTTGGTAAAAATAGAACGTGTAGCATTTGAATCACAGCATGCTTCATCTCCCCCACTTTCCCATCCAGCTCATCCTGAAAGAAATTCCATTGCAGGCAAGTATAGACAAGAATACAGGGCTCTGTCTCCCTTCACAATGCAAATAAAGCTTACTGAGTCTCAGAGGGAGTTGGAAAGGGTAAGATACCAGCAATTTTCATCCCTTCGAATATTGGGACACTGACCTTAGCTCCTCCCACCAGTTCATTCATAGGTCAGAGGTTTCACATAAGGAGAGACAAGTAAGAAGTTCAGAAGCTATAGACCTAACTAGATTAGTAGCTAGGAGAGTCTTGAAAGAAACAAAAAGCCTTTTCAGGATGAATAAAACCTGAGAACTCTCATTTCCAGTAGACCTGCCTTATAGGAAATACTAAAGGCTATTCTGTAGGCTGAAAACAAATAATCCCAGATGAAAATGCAAATACACACACACATACACACACTCACACATGCACACACACAAAGAGCACCAGTAAAAGTAATTACGTAAGTATAAGATACAGTATAAATGCAATTTTTTCCTTTTTTATAACGGATTTAAAAATCATTTGTATATTATTTTCAAATATGGTCAAATTATTTTTGAAAACAGTAAGACCACTAAAGAGGAAAGAACAGTCTTGTCAACATATGGTACTGGGAAAACTGGATATGCACATGCAAAAAATGAAGTTGGATCTTTACACCACGTATAAAATGGATAGAATACCTACATCTAAGAGCTAAACTATTAAACTCTTAGACTAGAAAACAAGGGGGAAACCTGTAAAATTGGATTGGGTAATTTTCTTGGATATAATAAAAGCACAGGCAAGAAAGTAAAAATGGATACATTAAACTATATCAAAATTAAAAAAAAAAAACTGCATCAAAGCATGCAATCAAAAAGGCAATATATGGAAAGGAAGAAAACATTTGCAAATAAGATACATCATAAAGGGTTACTATCCAGAATATTTAAAGAACTCATACACCACAATAATTTTACAAAAGTAAACAATAAAAATGGGCAAAAATTTTCAATAGACGTATCTCCAAAAATATATTCAAATGGCTGATAAGCACATGAAAAGACTTCAAAATCACTAATCATGAAAATTCAAATCAAAAGCACATTAGGATACCACCTAACACATATTAGGATGGATATTATGAGAAAAAGGACAAGAACACTGAGGCCCTTATTCACCCACGTTGTAAATGTAAAGCAGTATGGAGATTTCTTCAAAAAATCAAAATAAAATTACTAAACCCTCTGGAGATTGTTTGCACATGTGAATGTGTATAACACCACTGAACTGTACACTTAAAAATGGTTGAGATGGGAATGACATAAGCAAGATACTGAAATAGAACTTTTCGGCAGTTTTCCCTTTGCAAAAACATGAATTTGAGCACCTATTCATGCACAAAAATACCTTCACAAGAGCTAAGGAAACCAGATGAGAGATGAGAGCACTTGAGTCTAGCACAAAAGTAAGAAAAGATGCGTTCAACAGGGTAGAAAGAATAGTTTTATATTATGCAGACCACTTGTCTCCTAACCCCAGGCAGCACAACATGGAGAAAGATACCCTCATAGAGGAAAGGGAATGAAGTGAACACTGAACTTTGTCTTGGACCCCAGTAGTGGGTCAGCCCAAGTATATGCTATTCAGGCCCTCAAAGCCCCAGACTTTAGGCCAGTAGCTGTGGACTGAGCTTCAGGTCCAACCCAAGGCCAGGTGGGCCCCTGAGGCTCAGGTTTGTGCCTGCCTCAGCATCAGTCTGGCCCTTGCAGCACTAGTAACCAAGCCAGCATTTATAGACCCAGCCTTCAGGCCCGATTTAATTGCCAAACCAGCCTCCATGGGCCCAGGCAGCATGCTGGCCCCACAGACTTGCTATTCATGCCCTCCCAATACCAAGCCAGACCCACAGCCTTAGGCATCGGGCCAATGGCCTGGGACTCAACTTCCTGTCCCATTCCGGCTCCTTTATGACCACCATGGCCTCAGGCACTAGGCTGACACCTGCAGGCCTAGCCTTCAGGCCAGCATTTGTAAACACAGACTTTAAGCCTGCCCAGAGCCAGGACAATCTCCATGATCCCAGGTTCTAAGACAATTCCCCTAGCATCAGAATGCAGGCTTACCCTGGTGGACCTAGCCTTCAGGCTTACCCCAGAGCCAAGCTGGCCCTGTGGCTCCAGGCCCATGCCAAGTCTTCACAGACCTAGCCTAAAGGCCTATACTCACATACCCAGCTTCCAGGCCAGCTCCTGTGGACCCAAGTTCTAGGCCAAATCCTGTGGGCCTAGGCATGAGGCCTGCCCACCAGCTGACCCAGGCACTGGGCCAGTTTGCCTATAGAATCAAGCAACAGGATAGCCTGTGGTCTATGCCAGACAGGCTGTCCAGAGCAATTAGACAATAAAAAGAAATAAAAGGCATTGAAATAGGATAGGAAACGAAACTGTGTCCGTTTGCAGATGACATGGTCTTGCATATATACACTCTAAAGACTCCACCAAAAAAACTGTTGGAACTAATCAACAAATTCGGTGAATTTGCTAGATATGATGTCAACACACTAATTTTAGTAATGTTAATGTTAATAATGATAAAAGTGACATTTTATGGTAACGGTGTCAATATATCTGGACGTTATAATAATTATAGATTTATTTTTCACCTAAAATTTACGCTTTATCATAATGAACAAAGGCTGAGAAAATTATCAGGAGAAATAGCTAATTTAACAAGTAGAGTCAGAGTCATAACTGCCTCACTTTCAGTAATAAATACAGCAACTATGCAAAAGATTAACAAGAAATGGAAGACCTGAACATACTATAAACAAGCTAGACTTAGCAAATATATATATATGTGTGTATATATATGTATATGTGTATATATATCTGTGTTTATGTGTGTGTGTATGTGTGTGGTGTGTGTGCTTGCGTATAGAATGTTCCACCCAACAACAGGAGAACACCCATTCTTTTTGATATCAAATGAAACATTCGTCAGATTAGGCCATAAATTCAACCATCATATAAGCCTCAACAAGTGCCAAATGTTTGAAATCATACAAAGTATGTTTTCTGATTATAATAGTGTAAATTTAGATAGTTACATTAAAAAATTTGGAAACTCACAAATATGTGGAAATTAAACAACACACTACTATATAAACAATGAAGCAAGAGTAAATCTTAGAATGATGCTTTGAGATAAATGAAAATAAAGACGTAACAGACCAGAGCTTATATGATGCAGCTAAAGCAGTGCTTAAGAGATAAACTTATAATTGAACTTGCTTACAATTAAAAAACTAGGAAGATCGCAGATCAATCACCATATCTTTGACCTGATAATACTTGAAAAGTGAGAGTAAGCTCAATTTAGAGCAAAGAGAAGAAAGAAAATAAGAATTAGAGCTGAAATTAAAGCAGAGATAATAAAAACGTGAGATGAAATAAAACCTAAAGATTGTCTTCGAAAAGATAAACAAAATGGACAAATATTTAGCTTTAAGAACACACAAAAAAGTTGTCTTAAATTACTAAAATTAGAAATGAAAGAAGGACATTACTACCAACCTCACAGATATAAGATTGTATGCTAACATAATATAGATAAGTTAAATTGGAAAAGGTTTAGAACAACAAAAATATAAAATCTCCCCCAGAATAAATAGAAAGTCTCAAAATATTTATAATAGGTGAAAAAAGAGTACATCAGTAAAAAAATAAAAAAAATAACTCTTCTCAAAGAAAAATCCATGATCATGTTGTTAAAACTGATTAATTCTGGGCCAGGCATGGTGGCTCATGCCTGTAATCCCAGCACTTCGGTAGGCCATGACCAGCAAATCGCTTAAGCCCAGGAGTTGAAGACCAATCTGTGTGACATGGTGAAATGCCATCTATACTAAAAATACAAAAATTAACTGGGCATGGTGGCACACACCTGGGGTCCCAGATATTTGGGAGGCTGAGGTGGGAGGATCCTTTGACCTAAGAAATAGAGGCCGCAGTGAGCCGAGATTGTGCCACTGCACTGCAGCATGGGCAACAGAGTGAGACTTCATTAAAAAAAAAAAAGAAGGAAAAGCAAAAGAAAGACACTAAGAAATTAACAAGGCCCAATCAACTGGAAAGTCACCTCATGTTCACAGATTGGAAGGCATCATATTATACATGTGATGATATTGCCCCAATTGATCTGTAGTTCCCTGTCATCCATATCAAAAAACAAGATGATTTCTTGAGGATATATAATAAATATATATGCTGGTTCTAAAATGTATATGAAAATTTGGAATTACCAAAATAAATTTGAAAGAGAAGAACAAGTTGAAGAATTTACACTTCCTAAATTGAGCTAACTGTAAAGATACAGTAATGAAGACAGTGTGGCGATGACATTAGGGTAGACATATAGATCAACTGATAGCCCAGACATAAACCCTCACATTTATGGTCAGTTGATTTTTAACAAGCATACCAAGAAAGATAAATGGGAATAAAATAATCTTTTCAATAATTTATGCTAGGACAACTAGATATCTTTAAAAAAATATAGTGTTGGATTCCTACCTCGCATCTTATAAAAAATATAAAAATATTTGACTCAAAATAGGTCAAAGACTTAAATGTGTAAGCTAAAACTATAACACTCTTACAAGAAAACCTAGACCTAAATATTTGTGACCTTGAATTAGGCATTGACTTAGGCAGTAGTTTCTCAGCTATGACACCAAAAATACAGGAAACAAATGATGAAATAAACTGCATATCATCAAAATTATTTTATGTGTGTGTGTTTCAAAGGCACCATCAGGGCAACTAAAATATAACACTAAAGAATGGAAAAAGGCCAGGCACGGTGGCTCACACCTGTAATCCCAGCACTTTGGGGGGCCTAGGCGGGTGAATTACCTGAGGTCAGGTGTTTGAGACCAGCCTGACCAACATGGTGAAACCCCGTCTCTACTAAAAATACAAATAAATTAGCCAGGCGTGACGGTGGGCACCTGTAATCCCAGCTACTCAGGAGGCTGAGGCAGGAGAGTCGCTTGAACCTGGGAGGAGGAGGTTGCGATGAGCCAAGATTGTGCCACTGCACTCCAGCCTGGGCAACAGAGCAAGGCTCCATCTCAAAAGAAAGAAAGAAAAAGAAAACCAGGGACTCACCTCTTGGATATGTAAATAAATTTGACAACTCAATAATAAAAACCCAAACAATTCAATCATTTAATGGTCAAGTAAGTAGACTTAAAAAAAAAAAAAAAAGCAAATGAAAATAAGCACATGAATTGATAGTCAACATCATTAGCCACAGAAAAATGTAAATCAAAACTATAATTAGATACCACTTCACACCGATTAGCAGGACTATAAGCAAAATGACAGAAAATAAGTATCGGCAAAGATGTGGAAACATTGGAACTGTAACATACTGCTGGTGAGAACCTAAAATGGTACAACTGCTTTGGAAAACAGTTTGGCATTTCCTCAGACTATTCAACAGAGTTGCCATGTGCTCCAGCACTTCTACTCCTAGGTATACACCCAAGAGAACTGAAAACATATTTCCATGCAAAAAAACATATACACAAAGTGTGGCATTATTCATAATAGCTAAAAAATGGAACAAACCCTGATGTCCATCACCCGATGAATGGATAAATAAAATATACACTTAATAAAGAATGTTATTAGCTGGGCACAGTGGCTCATGCCTGTAGTCACAGCAGTAGGCCATGCTGTGAGTGGGCAAAGCCTGTTGTATTTCGCTCCTTCACATTTTATAGCCATTTCTTTGTTTCATTTGCTTTACCCCAGATGAGCCTTCTCTCCCTGTTTTATTGCTGTGATTTCATTTAATTAAAGACCACTGCTTGATGTTGGAATAATCCCTTCTAGAGATGTTTTGGGGCTAGTGGAATACACCATTCCATGAAACCAATTTTTTTTGATATTTTGAGTATTTCTTTTCTAGAGAATATAAACTTTAATCTTTTTTTTTTTCTGTTGTGATGAAATAGGTGGTGATAAGTAAATGCATAATATGCTTTTATGGCCATAGGCAAATTTCTTGTGTTAAGACATATTCCAGCCCATATTTTCACTTAAGAAAATTTCTGAGAAAACAGGTAAATGAGAGTGGCATTATTCTAAGAAGAAGTTAGTTCACTCTGTTTTTTAAAAAGTATGTATTTGCAAACATTTTTGTCATCATTAAACTTATCAGTTAATTCATTGAGTTAATCTGTAACTTCATCAGCCTCCAGAATAGCACAGTCACCAAAGTCAACAGAAATCCCAGCAGTGTAAATGTGGTGAAGACTTTGCGAGTAGCACTCAGAACCAAAACATGTATAGAAAATGCTGATGGTGTCTTCAAGTTATTCTTTATTTTAATTCAAGCACAATTGCCTAAATTCTTATAGAAGAAAACCCATTTCTAGTATTTGCATCTCATTCCTGGAACAGTTTAGCTTCATATTGCCACTGTTTACATGAAATGTACTGTAATATAAATGGCTTTCATAAAAGTTGCCAACTTCCAACCACCTGCTGTATGCTGACAGCAGTAGCAGCAATTCTGCTGCAGCAAAATAATACTCAGTTGCAGTACCTCCTGTCAGATCCACAAATCGTTCTCTTAGGTTATGTGGTTTGTTGGAATAAGACCATCTTTACTAATATTCCTTTGCTGTCTCTCAGCCTTCCCAGCATTATTTGCTTTGATTGATTCCATGGTAGCATGAGGCAAGCAGAAATGTGATCTTGTTTGGAAACCTCATTTTTCTGCAGTTCCTATAGGGAGCGGCAACTGAAAATTATAAGGTTCAGAGAGTTTGCAGATGGAAATAGGCCCAATGACAGTAAGTTCAGTGTAAAATGGAAATGTTTTCCTGCAGCTGTTTCCGTTGCATTTTTCCAGTAATGTCTGATTGCAGCACTTGGAATTTTACAGGAGCTGATGGACTGGGGTATCAGAAAGAAAAGACTTGGGATACCCCTAAATTAATCTGGTGCACAGAAGTACTTGAGTGGATACCAGATATGTTCTCCATGTACTGAGATATGTTGCCATGATTTGGAGAAAATTATCAGAAAATAATAATGGAAGGGTAGGTTTTTTCCAGTAAAAGTTCTAAAACACAAATCATTCATCAGTGGCCACTCAGCAGCAGGTAAAAGAGCACATTCTCAAAGGATCCCAGCAGCCAACAAAAGTGGGTTAAGCGATCCAAGTACGTGTGCCTGGTTTTATACTGGAGTGACCACTGAGAACTGTGGGCACCTGGGCAATTCTTGCCCTTTTTAAAAGATACAGCTGCTTCTCCATTCCTGCCTATCCTTGCCATCCTAAATGTAAACCCACATTTGCCATATTTCAGTTTTGTTTCCAGGAAAAAGTCAGAAATTAAAAGTTTATGTAAAGTATCCTAAATTCCAAGTCGGAGGGCAAGGCAGCCTGGGTGATACAGTCTTCATGACACAGGACAGAGTAGACAGCAGCAAGGAACATATCTGGATTGGGAAGTGGGAGGAACAACAAGCAAGGGAAGATACTGCTTTCTCATTCCATCTCCTCATTGACAGACTCCACGTTTATTCCTCAGTCCTCATACTGATTTTGACACAGGTGATTACTTTCTTCTTCTTACGCCATAAACTTCATTTGGCTCGTAGGACATTACCTTCTCCTGGTTTTCTTCCACGTCTATTGGCTGTCTGTCTTATGTACTATTTTAGATCCCCCTCCTTCAAGACTTGGTTTCATCTGTGTTGTTCTCTATCATGTAAACCCAAGAGACTTAAATATCATTTATATGGCAATCGTTCCAAATTTATACTACCATTAACTAATTAGACTTCAAACACTAGGCTGTTACCTACTCAACTTTACTAATTATTTGCAATGATTTTCTCAACCTTAGCATGCTCAAAACCGACTCAATGTTCATCCTAAACTACTCTAAACTCGTCTTTATGATTTTATTGAATAATAATGATTACTAAATTTTACCAAAATATAATGATAATTACAACACTAAATATATATGTACACATGCACACATACATACACATACATCTCCACTTGCTTTCTGTAGTGCCCCTAGAATAAACTACATGATGCAAAAGGTAGTTTTGTAAACAGATTCATAAGGAATATCTTTGTAAAGATATTCCTTACCAGAAAGTATCTCACACCAAATTTCTCACATCTATCTCTTGTCTTTCTGTTGTACTGATTCTCCCCATTGTTTTAACATTCAACTGGGCTTCACCTTTATTGATGTTTATTACCTTACCTTCAGAGACAAATGAACACTTCTTTGTTCCTATACCAAATGTAATTTTTATCATTGAATGCCATATATGTTCATAGTTGTTTATATTTTTATCCCTTCCGTGATGTCATGTTGCCATATTAAGTTTTAAACAAAAATTATATAGGTGCCAGATATGAATACAGTAAAATGTATGTCTCACATACATTTAGTAATATATATTTATTTTATTAACAATGTATGTGTGCCTGCATCATTTTAGACAATATGCTCTGGGCTAAAGATGAACAAGTCGTAGACATTGATTGGTCTGATGCAGCTGGTTTAAAGTTTCCTTGTTAAACATGGCATCCTCAAGATGGCATCTTTACCTCTGTCTCAGGACCCAGTTATGATAAAAGAAATGAATGAATGAATCACACATTGATAGTGTGGTAGACTGAATCATTACTCTTTCTCCCTGCAAAAAGGATATTCTCATTCTAATGCTTATAACCTGTAAATATATTACCCTATGTAGCAAATAGGACCTTGAGGATGTGATTAAGTTAAGAATCTTGAGATGGGAAGATCACTCTAAATTATCAAGGTGGGCCCAATGTAATGATAAAGGTCCTTATAATCAGGAGGCAAGATTGTCAGAGGCGTATAAGATAATGTGACAATGGAAGCAGAGATCAGAGAGAGAGAGAGAGATTTGAAGAGGACGATGGTTTGAAGATGGAGGAAGTGAACAAGAGCCAAGAAGTGCAGGTAACCTTTACCTGCTGTAAAAGGCAAGGGCACAGGTTGTCTCTTAGAACTTTCAGAAGGAACACAGCTCTGCTAACATCTCAATTTAAAAAAATCAAAACACATGCTATGTAAAATTATACCAGTGACTTTGAGATGAAAGAACAGAAATGATGAAAAAAGGTGGCCTCTGAGGAGTGATCCTGGATGGAGTATGGAGAGGCCTGTGACTTTTCCTGCCTTCTGTAAAATGTGCTTATTAAAGTGTGTATGCATGCATTGTATTGATAAGAATTATTGTCACTCTGGGTTCAAATAGGGACTTTCAATCATTGATACAATGGGTCTAATGGTCTTGGTGGGTCTTGATGCTCTACCTAATATGTATTTTCCTCTTACTTCATACTGATAAATACCCCTCCCCATTCACCACCCACACACAATTTAAAAACAAATAAACTACATTTGCCAGTAATGGCTAATGAGACATAAGCAAGACTGATTCGGGCCAGGTGTGAGGGTTTTGTTATTAATAATATGCACGATGTCCCCATCATTCGTTCCTTTATTCCTGTGGGGATACAAATGTGAAAGGGGAAATAAAAGAGTCTTCTTGTGAATTCAAGGCAATTCATAGTAGAAAACCATGGACGAAGAAGCATTGAGTGGAAAAATGTAAGAACTTGAGTAGCTTATGGCATCATGAAAACTGTATTTCTCTCCATTGGCTGTGTCTGAGTTTCTTATTATGTTAGAGAATAAACACTTTATGATTTCACTTCACAGACTTTAGTAAACTAATCTGGATCAAATAAAATTTGAAACACCTAGATAATGATAGCTATATCCACTACATTAAGTGTTATATAGAACAACAGAAGAAAGTATGAAATATGATCCCTATACCAAGCTGTGTATAATCCTAAAAATATATGAAAATATACTTTTATCTTGCTGTACTACTTAATGTTTGTAGTTGCCAGAAAATCTCCTTGCAACAATTGCTTTTGTTTGTTAGAATGCTTTCAGATAGATTACGTATCCATTTAATAGACAATTTACAATAAACTTGAAAATCTGACATTTTTAAACAGCAGAAAATGAGTCTGTGAAAGTTCAAGTAACTTTCTAAAGAATGTATATACAACATATTTCCTAACTAGAATCCAAGTGAGGCAGGCCTTCTTCCCTCCCTCTGCTCCCCCTCTCTCCCTCCCTGCCTCCCTCTCTTCTTTCCTTCCTTCCTTCCTTCCTTCCTTCCTTCCTTCCTTCCATTCTTCCTTTCTCCCTTCCTCCTCCTTTCTCTGTTTTTCTCCCTCCCTGCTTTCCTTTCTCTTCTCCTCCCTCCTTCTTTCCCTCCTTTGTTTCTCTTCTTCATTTATTATATATTTCTATCATAAGATACATGTGACATAATTCAGTGGCATTAAATATATTCACACTATTGTGCAACTGTCAACACTATCCATTTCCAGAACCTTTTACTTATCCCAAACAGAAACTTTATCCATTAAATAACAGCTCCCCATTTCCTCCCCACACTCATCCCCTGGCAACCATCATTCTACGTTCTGTCATTATGAATGTTAATACCTTAGGTACCTCATATAAATGGAATAGTAGAGTATTGGTCTCTTTGTGACTAGCTTGTTTGAGAGTATGATCAAAGCTCATCCATGCTGTACCATGTGTCAGAATGTCCATCTGTTTTAAGGCTGCATAATATTCCATTGTATGTATATATCACATTTTATCTATACATCCATTGATGAACACTTGGCTTACCCCCACCTTTTGGCTATTGTGAATTACTCTGCTATAGACATAGTTGTACAAATATCTCTTTGAGGCTATGCTTTCATATGTTTTTGATATATACCCAGAATTGGAATTGCTGAATAATATAATTGTATTTTCATGTTTTTGAGAAACTGCCATATTGTTTTCTATAGTGATTGCACAATTTCCATCAACAGTGCACAAGGTTCCCGATTTCTTCACCTTCTCTCAAAAATTTGTTAATGTCTGTTTCAATAGGAGCCTTTCTAATAGATGTGAGGTGGTATTTCATGGTAGTTTAATTTTCACTTTCCTGATGATTACTATCTTAAGCATCTTTTCATATGCTTATGGGAAATGTGTATATCTTCCTTTCAAGTCCTTTGCTTTTATTTATCAGGATTGTTGTTGTTGTTAATGAAGTACATAGATGTTCTTTATACGGGATATTAACCCCTTATTAGGTGTATAGTTGCAAATATTTTCTCCCATTTGACAGGTTGTTTTTCAACCTGTTGTGTCTTGATTCTTAGAACGTTTTAATTTTGGTGTACTGCAACTTGTCTAATTTCGTTATTATTTTTTAATTTTGGTGATATATACAATAAATCATTGACAAATTTAATTTCAGAAAGTTTTCATCTATGTTTTCTTCTAAGAATGTTATGGTTTTAGACCTCAATTTATATATTTGATCAACTTTGAGTTAATTTTGGCATATGGTATAAATTAAGAATCCAACTTCATTCTTCTGAATGTAGAAATCCGATTTTCCCAGTAGCATTTATTGCAAAGATTGTCTTTTCCCCATTGAAGGGCTTTGGCACCTTTGTTAAAAGGTATAAAGGTATATGTAGGAGGTTGTTTTTGGCCTCTATTTTATTTCCTTGTGTTATATGTTTGTGTTTATGCCAGTACCAGAAATTCGATTACTGTAAGTAACTTTCTAATAAGGTTTGAAATCAGAAAGCGTAGGACCTCCAACTTCATTCTTCTTTTTCAAGATTATCTTTGTTATTTGGGGTTCCTGGATGTAAAGATTGTTCCACATGGGGTGGAGGGTTAGAGTGGATTTTTCTATTTCTGAAAAGTAAACATTGTTGAGATGTCATTAAGAATTGTATTGAATCTGTATATCATTTGGGTCGTATTGACATCTTAACAACATTCAGTCTTTGAATCCATGCACATGGGGTGTATTTCCATTGCTTTCATCTTCTTTACTTTCCTCCAGCAATGTTTTCAAGTTTTTGATTGTTCAATTTGTTCTTTTCCTTGATTAACTTCATTCCTAAACATTTCATTCTTTTCAATTATATAGTAAATTGAATTGTTTTCTTAATTTTCTTTTCTGATGGCACATTGTTAGGGTGTAGAAACACAAACTGATTTTTGTGTATTTATCTCTTGTGACTAAGTTTCATTTGTTAATTTGTTTCAACATTTTATGTAGAATCTTTAGTGTTTTTTTTACATATAAGATTATGTTGTCTGTGAACCGATACAATTTGATTTATTCCTTCTTAATTTAGATGACTTATATTTCTTTCTCTTGCCTAATTGCTCTGGCTAGACCTTTAGCTACTATATTGAGTACAAGTGTTAAGTGCAGGCACCTTTGTCTTTTTCCAGATCTAAGAGGAAAAGCTTTAAATCTTTGTCCTTTGAGTATAATATTGACTCTAAGCTTCTCATAGATGGTCTTCATTATGTTGACATAGTTTCCTTGTGTTCCCAGGTTATTGATTATTTTAATCATAAGAGAGGTTAAATCTTGTCAACCACACTTACTCCATCAATTGAGATACTCATATTTTGTGTGTTTTCATTCTGTTAATGTGTTGTATATTAATCGATTTTCATATGTTGAACTAGTCTTGTATTTCTGAAATAATTCTACTCCACTTTCTAATTGTGTGTACTCCTTTCAATGTACTGTTGAAATCTGTTTATTAGTATTTTGTTAAGTATTTGTGCATCAATATTCATTGGGGATAAAGATATATACTTTACTTTTCTTACAGTGTTTTTGTCATGGTTTGGTTTCTGGAAAATGCTGGCCTCACAGAGTCAGTTTTGGGATGTTCCTTTCTCTTCAAACTTTCGGAAGCATTTGAAGAAGATTTGGTGTTAATTATTTCAATGTGTGTGTGAGAATTCACCAGGCTTATCATTGTTGGAGAGGATTTTAATTATTGATTCAATCTCCCTTCTAGTTAAAGGTCTATCATAGTTTCTATTGATGATTCAGTCTTGCTACATTGAGTTTTCCAGGAATTTACCCATTTTATCTCAGTTGTTCAATGTTTTGGCATATAATTGTTTATAGTATTCTCTCATAATCATTTTTCTTTCTGTAAAGTAAGTTTTTCTGTCACCTATTTTATTCTACTTTTAGTTATATAAGTCTTCTCTCCTTTATTCTTAGTTAAGCTAGCTAAAGATTTACTAAATTTTGTTGCTCTTGTCAAAATATCAACCCTTGTTTTGTTGATTTGAGAACAGTTTTTCTATTCTCTGTTTTATGTATCTCTCATTTAACCATTTATTATTTCCTTCTTCACATTGGCTTTGGTTTTGTTTTGTTGTATTTTTTTCTGATTTTATGTTAAAATTTTAAGTTGTGATTTGAGATATTTCTTCTTAATTTAAGCATTTATAGCTATGAATTTTCTATAAGCACTGAATTTGTTGCATCCCATAAGTTTTGTTCTTTTACATTTTCAATATATTGTATCATTTCTTTGAGATCTATTTTTTGATTCATTAGCTGTTTGTCTCTATTGCTTAATTTTTACATACCTGTTGATTTTCCAATTCTCCTTCTGCTTTTGATTTCTAATTTCCTTCCATTGCGTTTAGAAAGATACATTGTATAATTTCAAAATTTTATAATTTATTAAATATTGTTACTTTGGGAGGCCAAGGTGGGTGGATCATTTGATGTCAGGAGTTTGAGACCAGCCTGGCCGACATAGTGAAACTCGGTCTCTACTAAAAATACAAAAATTAGCCAGTTATGGTAGCGTACGCCTGTGGTCCCAGGTACTTGTGAGGGTGAGGCAGGAGAATCACTTGAACCCAGGAGGCGGAGGTTGTGGTAAGCAGCGATGGTGCCACTGTACTCCAGACTGGGCGACAGAGTGAGACTCCATCTAAAAAAAATAATCGTTTTGCAGCTCATGTATAGTCTATGATAAAGATTGTTCTGTGTGCATTTGTGAAAAATGCACAATTTTCTGTTGTTGGGTGAAGTGCTCCGTAGATGTCTCTTAAGTCCAGTTGTTCTATAGTGTTAGACTATTCTAGTTCCTGAATGCCTTTCTGTGATTGTTCTATCCATTATCGAAAGCATTATATAAAAGTTCCTACTGTTATGAAGAATTGTCTATATTTAGCTTAATTCTGTTGATGTCTGCTTCGTTAATCAAGGACTGTTGATGTGTGGTGCCTAAATGTTTAAAACTTTTATATCTTTTAATGAATTGACCATTTCACCATTGTATGGTGCTCTAATTTGTAATGGGGTCATGTTTTCCTTTGGACATTTTCTTCCTAAAATCTGTACTGTCAGATATTAATATCATTACCCCTGCTCTCCTTTGGTGACATTTTTATAGCATATAATTTATTCACCATTTTACTTTCAACCTATGCTTTTCTTAGATCAAAAGTGAGATTCTTATACGTAGCACATAGTTGTGTTCTGTTTCTTTTTATTCATTCTGCCATTGTGTCTTTTGATTGGGGATTTTAATCCACTTAAATTTAAAGTAATTACTGATAGAAAAGAACTTATTATCATATTTTATTTATTTTCTGTATATCTTAAAGAATTTATGTCCTTCTCTTTCATCAGTACATGTCTTTGTTTTTGGTTGATTTTTGTAGTATGATCTATTGAAATTTTGTTACTGTGGTTATTAATCCTCCTAAAGCTATAATCATACATTTTAAATTGATAAGAGCTTAACTCAATTTACAAGCAAAAAATTGACTACAGCTATTCTCCTGCCTCCCTTTATGCTATGTATGTCACAAACAATGCCCTTTCTATGTTGTATACCCAGTAACATAAGTTTAGAGTTATTTTTATGCTTTTCTCTTTTACATTCTATAAAATAATAAAATATAGTTGGTCACAAAAATATATATGATAATTATGGCCTTTATATGTGTTCATATTTTACCTTTAACAGAGAACCTTATATTTTCATATGGTTTTGCTTACTGTCCTTTCATTTGACTAGAATGATGTCCATTAGCATTTCTTGCACGTTAGGTTTAGTGATAATACATTCCATCGGCTTTTATTTATCTGGGATGATCTTATTTTCTACCTAATTTTTGAAGGTCAGTTTCACTTCACTAGATATAGCATTCTTAGTTTTCTTTTGTATGTATGTATACGTGTGTGTGTGCATGTTCATATTTTTTATCATAGACGAGATAATTTCAATTGTCTTATTTTCAAGTTGACTAATTCTTTCTTCTGCTACTCATATCTGCTGTCAAACACTTCTAGTAAGTTTTCATTTTAGTTATTATACTCTTCAACTCCAGAATTTCCATCTGTGCTTTAAAAATTTTATATCTTTGTTAAAAATGAATAGAATTTTTATTTCATTCGTATATGTATTTTTTTTATTATTATACTTTAAGTTCTAGGGTACATGTGCATAACGTGCAGGTTTGTTACATATGTATACTTGTGCCATGTTGGTGTGCTGCACCCATCAACTCGTCAGCACCCATCAATTCGTCATTTATATCAGGTATAACTCCCAATGCAATCCCTCCCCCCTCCCCCCTCCCCATGATAGGCCCCAATGTGTGATGTTCCCCTTCCCGAGTCCAAGTGATCTCATTGTTCAGTTCCCACCTATGAGTGAGAACATGCGGTGTTTGGTTTTCTGTTCTTGTGATAGTTTGCTAAGAATGATGGTTTCCAGCTGCATCCATGTCCCTACAAAGGACGCAAACTCATCCTTTTTTATGGCTGCATAATATTCCATGGTGTATATGTGCCACATTTTCTTACTCCAGTCTGTCACAGATGGACATTTGGGTTGATTCCAAGTCTTTGCTATTGTGAATAGTGCCACAATAAACATATGTGTGCATGTGTCTTTATAGCAGCATGATTTATAATCCTTTGGGTATATACCCAGGGACATTTCTCAAAAGAAGACATTCATACAGCCAACAGACACATGAAAAAATGCTCATCACTGGCCATCAAAGAAATGCAAATCAAAACCACAATGAGATACCATCTCACACCAGTTAGAATGGCAATCATTAAAAAGTCAAGAAACAACAGGTGCTGGAGAGGATGTGGAGAAATAGGAACACTTTTACACTGTTGGTGGGATTGTAAACTAGTTCAACCATTATGGAAAACAGTATGGCGATTCCTCAAGGATCTAGAACTAGATGTACCATTCGTATATATTTTTTATTTCCTTAGTTCTTTGATTTTTTTTCTTAGATATTTGAATATATTTAACACAGTTGTTAAAAAGTATTTTCAATTGTAAGCCTAACATTTTGCCTTGCTTAATGATGGATTTTGTAAATTAATTTAATTCCTTTGAATTAGCCATGTTTTCCTTTGTGTTTGGTTCGTTTATTAATGCTTTGTGGTTTTTTGTTATGAATTTGACATTTGCCTATAAAACATGTTAACTCTGGAAATCTCCCCATTCTTCATCATTTCCTGCTTTTGCTTTTGTTTTTAACTGTTGCAGACAGAAGTGACATGTTTTTCCAGACTTTTCAAAACTATTTTTTGCAAAGACTCTCTTTGTCATGTGTGATCATTGAAGTTTTTTATTTCTTCAGCTCATGTTCTGTTAAGGTTTTTATAGATATTTCCCTGCATGTGAAATGCTGAAACAAACAAACAAAAAACTCAATATATTTATGAAAGAGAGAATAACCACTTTTCTATGTCTTTACAGATGGGCTCTGTACTGGTACAGTCCTTCTCCACTTAGCTAAGCTTGCTCTTAAGTCTAGGGACCATTTAAGTACAACTTTAAGCTCTTCTTGGGCCTTTTCTGAGCATGCATATTTCCTGGGCATGTGAATGGCTTTCTAATTTCTCCTGTATATATGGTTGCCTTTTAATACTTTAACTTACCACAGCTTTTCAGTCCAGCTTCTCCTCCAAGCCTTAGATTACATTTTTCTGTCTCTCACAATCTCTTCCCCTAAGCCTCTCTGGGTTTCTAGTCTCCTTACATCTTTTAAAAGCACTGCCCAGTCACTGCCCCCCACCCCAACACCCTTTTTTTTTTTTTTCTTTTACTGGCTTCCAAGTTATGCAAAACAGAGACATACCTTGTATTAGTCCTTCAGGTATCCTGCAGACAGGTTATAATGAATTTACACAATAATTTGAAAAAGAGGTCTGCTCTGTTGCCTCCACTTTGGAGAGGCGGGGGATGGAACTAAAGACCAGGTTACTGCCTGCCCAGGTCAAAGACCACCACTGTGCCACGGAGGAGATAGGACAAATACAAGTGAAAATAACACGATACTATCTTACCAATTTGAAGATAGCTTTTTTAAAACATTGAGCATTTGGCTGGTTAATGTAAACTTTTGACGGCTTTTCAGGGCTCAAAGTTGGTTTAGCTTCTGGCTATTTTTTTCCTTATTTCTATAGAAGAACAAGAACTTGGAGATCCATAGTCTTTCCTTTTGCTGATTAAAATATATTTTAATGGTAATGATTATCCAACCGTTTTGTTAATGTTATTGTAAGACTATCGATTTAATATATTTGCCATACACAGCACATGAAAATCATCTGAATTAAAATGTCTCTGGGCATCATTCTGAGTGCCTGATCCAGAACCCATGAGGGTGACGTCCGGGATACTTCATGGTAATCAGTAATCACAGGTTCTAATCATAGTTTTATGTACACTGCAGTTTGTGAACCACTGCACTATACCATGATTTCAAGAGAAGACACATAGAAAAAGTCTTTGCTATTCAGAATAGAAGCAGAAAGTATTTATTGAGAGATTGAATATTAGTGACAGAATTCAGTAGCCCAGTCCTACAATCCTGCTGTAAGAAGAAAATTAACCAAGAAATAAGAAAGTCAAGAGCAGAAGCAAATTGAGAGAAAAGTTTCCTACATTATAAGTGATGAAAACTCTTTGTTCTCTCTCTAAATTTCACAAAATGTGCTTAACGAATGTGTAACAGCCTTCAACAACTTTTCTACTGAAAGATTCAGATGTCAGAATTGCTAGAGATCCCTCCTAGCCATTCTCCAGAATTGTTTCATCTCTTTACAAGAAAATACACAGTGTAAGGTTAACTACAGGCCTATGTCTGAAAGAATGGCTTGCCTGTCTACTTGATATAAATAATACTAGTATTCAAAAGTTCATCTTCTTTTCAGCACAATTGGCTGGTGGCAGCTCTGGCATGACAAACGCTGAGTGTGAAAACACCTGAAATCTTTTGAGGGAGTGCAAATAAATGGCATCATGAAGAATAAATCACCAGCGCTCTTTTTCCAAATGGATTATGTAATTCAGAAAGAAAAAGAAACCTCATTTTGTGTTTTGCTTTGTTTTAAGTGAGACACGTTTAGCCAATGAAAAATACCAGAGCCTAATGACTCTGGGCCACTTCAAATGACTATATTTTATGTATTATATTGCCATTCTTTAATGCTGTTCTCTCTATGATTAAGATTGAATTTAAGTAGTCAACAAAAGCTTTGCATCAGTTTAACCACTATGTTTCTTACAACATGAAATACTAATCTTCATTCAAAAAAAAAGACTACACCAATTTTATGTGCGAAGCCACAACAGAATCCACACCTCTCTGCCCGTAAGTAACTGCTAGTAATGGAGGTAATAGAGGTTGAATATCTTAATGTGTCATACTAT
This sequence comes from Colobus angolensis palliatus, assembly GCF_000951035.1. Classification (NCBI taxonomy): domain Eukaryota; kingdom Metazoa; phylum Chordata; class Mammalia; order Primates; family Cercopithecidae; genus Colobus; species Colobus angolensis. The sequence goes on along the minus strand of NW_012115155.1, from coordinate 7,585,308 downwards.
TTCCTTATGTGTAATTTACAGATCATGGTATCAACTCTATGTGGACATTTCCTCATGTGTAATTTACAGATCATAGTATCAACTCTATGTGGTTGTGAGATTTAAATGAAGCCACATATGTAGAATTTAAAATTAAGGAGTTGCGTGTTTAAGAATTGAGGAAAGGGCAGACTTACTGGCTTCAGGTGAGACATAACACGTTCTCATGAGACATTGCCATTCTCAGCTGCAGTGGCTTCAGGAAGAAACTCCTTCTTCTTGAGAAAAGCAGAGGAAAAAGTAAAGGGGACTTTGTCTGGCATCATAGATACCAGCTCTGCTTCATGTGTGTACAGCATCAAACAGATTCTTGGGGTCCCCGATTCCAGGCCTTGGCTTCTGGATGGCATTTCTGGACCTGCTCTGGGCCAGAGAGGAGCCCACTGCCCTAAAGGGTGTGTCCCAGGCCCAGCAGCATTCACCACGCGATGACTGAAGAGCCGGGGGGCCTTAAGAGAATATAGGTGGTAGTACTCCCATGGACCTGTGGAGGCAGTGGCTATAGGGTGAGGCTCCTCTGCCTATGGAAAAGGCAGAGAAGAGTGGGAAGAAATGTGTTTTGTGGTTTGAGTGCCAGCTCAGCTGCAGTACAATGGAACACCAAGTAGACTTCTAACATTTCTGACTCTAGTCCCTGACTCCTGGATGGCACCTCTGGACCCACCCAGCACCTGGGACCTTGAGGAACTTACCATGCAGAAGGAAAAGACACAGGCTTGGCTGGCTTCACCACCTTTTGACTGTAGAGCCCTAGGCTCTTGAGTGAACACAGACAGTAGATAGGGAGGGGTTACAGTGGGCCTGGGTGAGACCCAGTGCTTTGCCGACATCTGTTCTGGCCCAGCACAGTCCTAGTCGTGGTGGCCACAGGGTGTTTGTGTCACTACACCCCCAGGTCCAGGTGTCTTAGAACAGAGAGAGAGAGTAAGAGAGAGAGAGAGAGAGACTGTGTTTGGGAGAAAGTAAGAAAATAGAACAAGAGTCTTTGGTAATCCGAATAGTTCTTCCAGATCTTGTCCAAGACTATAAGGCTGTACCTCTACATATCTGCAAGACCCACAGCATTATTGGTGGCCCCTAAAGCAGATGTAGTTTAAATCACAACACGCAAGTCCTTTTGAGTATCCGGAAAGCCTTCCCAACAAGAATGGGTACAAGGAAGCCAAGACTATGAAAGCTACAATACATATCTAACTCTTTATATAATTTGAAGACACAAAAAAATGGAAATATATTCTATGTTTATAGATTTGAAGAATCAATATTGTTGACATGTCAATACTATCCAAATCAATATGCAGATTCAATGCAATCCTTATCAAGATACCAATGACCTTACTCACAGAAATAGAAAAAAAAAATCCTAAAATGCATATGAAACCATTAATGACACAAAATACTTAAAGCTATCCGAGAAATAAAAACTGGAATTACATTACCCGACTTCAAATTACACTACAGAGCTACAGTAACCAAAACAACATGATACTGGCATAAATACAGAGACATAGACCAATGGAACAGAATAGAGAACCCAGAAACAAATTCACATACATACAGTGAACTTATTCTCACAAAGATGCAAAGAACATACATTGGGGTAAAGACAGCCACTTCAATAAATGATGCTGGTAAAACTGGATATCCATATGCAGAAAAATGAAACTAGACCCGTATTTCTCACCATGTACAAACATCAAATAAAAATAAATTAAACACTTAAATATGTTATCTCAAAACTATGAAACTACTACAGGAAAACATTGGAGAAAATCTCCATGACATTGTTCTGAGTATTTTTTTTTTTTTTTGAGACTCTGTTGCCCAAGCTGGAATGCAGTGGTGCAATCTTGGCTTACTACAATCTTCACCTCCCAGGTTCAAGCAATTCTCCAGCCTTAACCTCCCAAGTAGCTGAAATTATAGGCATACACCACCATGCTTGGCTAATTTTTGCATTTTTAGTAGAGATGAGGTTTCACCATGTTGGCCAGACTGGTCTAGAACTCCTGACCTCAAGTGATCTGCCTGCCTTGTCTTCCCAAAGTGCTAGGATTGCAGGTGTGAGCCACTGTGCCCGACTGGTCTGAGTATTCTTGAGTAATGCCACAAAACCACAGGCAACCAAAGCAAAAATGGACAAATCGAATCACATCAAGTTAAAAAGCTTCTGCACAGCAAAGAAAACAATCTACAAAGAGAAGAGACAGCCCACAGAATAGGAGAAAATATTTGCAAACTACACACCTGACAAGGGATTAATAACCAGAGTATATAAGGAGCTCAGATAATACTAGGAAAAAATCTAATCATGGACAAAATATTTGAATAGAAATTTTTCAAAAGAAGACATCTAAATGGTCAACAGACATGAAACGGTGCTCAACATCATTGGTCATCAGAGAAATGCAAATTAAGATTACAATGATATGTCATCTCACCCCAGTTAAAATGACTTTTATCCAAAAGTCAGGCAATAACAAAGACTGGGGAGGCTGTAGAGAAAAGGGGATCCACATACACTGTTGGTAGAAATGTAAATCAGTAAATCCACTCTGAACAACTGTTTGGAGGTTTCTCAAAAAACAAAAAATGGAGCTACCATATGATCCAGCAATCTCACTGCTGGGTATAAACCAAAAAGATACGAAATTGGTATATCAAAGAGATATCCGCACTCCATGTTTATTGTCGCACTGTTCACAATACCCAAAATTTCGAACAACCTTAGTGTGTGTCAACAGATGAATATATAAAGAAAATTCAGTACCCATACACAATGGTGTACTTTTCAGCCATGAAAAAGAATAAGATCCTGTTATTGGTAAAAACCTGGATGGAACTGGAGGTTATTATGTTGAGTGAAATAAGCCAGTCACAGAAAGACAAACATCACGTGTTTCTACTTAGCTGTGAGAGTGTAATATTAAAATTGTTGGACTCATAGAGATGGAGCGTAGAAGGTTGGTTACTAGAGGCTGCGAAGGTGGGAGGGAAGGGAGAACGGTTAATATGTACAAAGTAATAGCTAGAAGTAATAAATAAGACCTAATATTTGCTAACACAACACAAAGAGTATAGTAAAAAATAATTTAATTGTTCGTTTCAAAATAACTAAAAGAGTGTAATTGGATTGTTTGAAAAACAGAGGACAAATGTTTGACAGGATAAGCACCTATTTACCCTGATGTGATTGTTACGTGTTGCATAACTGTCAGACTATCTCATGTACCCCATAAACGTATTTATCTACAAGGTACTCACACTGTGTTAGTCAGGGTACTCTAGGGTGACAGGACTAACAGGATAGATGTATACATGAAAAGGAATTTATTAAGGAGTATTGACCCACAGGATCACAAAGTGAAGTCCCACAATCAGTTGTCTGCAAGGTGAGCAGCAGGAAAATCAGTCCAAGTTTTGAAACCTCAAAAGTAGGAAAGCCAACAGTGCAGCCTTCAGTCTGTGGCCAATGGCACGAGAGTCCCTGGCAAACCACTGGTGTGAATCCAAGTGTTCAAAACATGAAGAACTTGTATATAATGTTAGAGGGCAAGAAGCATCCAGCACAGGAGAAAGATGAAGGCCAGAAGATACAGTCAGTCTAGTCCCTCCACGTTCCTCTGCCTGCTTTATTCTAACCACAATGGCAGCTGATTAGACTGTGCCCAACCAGACTGAGGGTGGGTCTGCCTCTCCCAGTCCACTGACTCAAATGTTAATCTCCTTTGGCATCAGCCTCACAGACACACCCAGGAACAATACTTTGCATCTTTCAATCCAATCAAGTTGACAGTCCATATTAACCATCACACACACTAATTAAAAATTGTTAAAAATAATTGGCTATTACTGGCAGCTAGTATATGTATTGAAAAAAGGTCAGGACTATGTGAGGTTTGTCAATAAGCACAGAAATATAAGGTAAAGGGAACTGGAATTATGCATTTAAATGGATTAACTCTGTGACTTTGGGCAAATTAATGGGCAAATTAATTTCTTGCGTGTATGCTTTTCTACTGCCAAGGAGGAACATGCTCTGCCATTGTGTGGCTTTATTGTGGGGATCAAATAATAAGGTATGAGAAGATTTTTAGACAAAATGTGGTTCTCCACACATTTAATCTGTTATAAAGATATTGGCATCCATAGAGGATGGATATGTTTTGCAAGGGGATTCTAATATGGTTTTGTGATATGCTCATTTCATTCTTTTGCTGTAAGATTTTTAAAGTGTTCCATCTCAACTTGAGAAACATATACGAAGAATATGAGAAAATTGATTCAAATTATGACAGTGATACAATATTAAAACCCAAATATTTAATTCAACAGATATATTTATGGATTCTTTTCATCTGCTGTATGTAAAACTGTATCTCCATCACAGAAAAACATCTTATTGAAAATACGTAGTGCTATGAATAGAGCAACAACTTGCCAAATGTTTTCAAAGCATCATGAATGAAGTTCACTCTAGCCTTCAGACACGCGTAGGAGAATGAGCTCTGTTCTCAAAAAGCTTATGCTTATAACAAAACACTGTGGTCGTGGATAAGATGAAATTTAAAACTTGTGATATTAAGACAAAGGTCAATGGGGAAAATTTGTATAGAGTGACAATGAAAAAAAAAAAAAGCACAAAAAGGCTTTTGTATAAAAGGGAGAATATTGTAGGCATATCCCATAGAGTGAGCACACCTTTTAAAGAAAGAGCAATTGAGATCTTCACACTCACATGATACAAGAGAAGCTACAATAAAGGTGATTTCACATTTTTCATGTATAAAAATCCCACTATGGTATGTTATTTTATGATATTAAATTGAATTTCAAGAGTTCTATGTTTACTAATGAAACTTAAAATGAATAACATTTGTTAATTAATCAATACTAAAAGTTCACTTTATCAGAGCCATTGCAAAAATTTTAGTTTCATATAAGTTTAGTCACATAAGACTGATATTATAAAATTGGACATTATCTGTAGAAATCTGTTTATAGCCTCCTGACTCGCTGAAAGATTTCCTGTCTTATTTCAGAGCTCCAGGTGAGTCTCAAACACTGAAAAGATCCTGGGAGTGAGAAGGCAATATCTTGCAGATGGAATAAAAGTGTCTTATCATTAAATTATGGCCTATGAAATGTCTATGTTCAAAACTAATAGTATCACCAAATATCAGTAATATTTGGACAATTCTACCTCTTTTCTCCAGATATTTTTATATGCATTACTTCACAGCCTAAACTTATTTACTTATTATTCATTTCCTTACAAACTTATTTACTCCTGAGAGAATCTATTAATACATAGTGATGATATTTTTAGAAGTGCTTATATTTCACATTAGCCAATATTTTTCTGCTTCATGGGAAGTATTTTGCCTTAATGTTACAACAGATAAATGAGGTAGGTGACATAGAAATGTATTCAACCAGATGTTGTGCCAATCCAATTCATAAAGCAGGATCCAGGGATGTACTATTTGAACTCTCTGACATTTATTAGCTATGCTATTTTAGCTAACTCCACTGCTCCTTTGTTACTTATCTTTGAGTGCTGATGGTCTATAGAAATCACATAAGGTTAGAGTGAACATTAATTGAGAAAAATCCATGTAAATGACTTCACCACAATTCATGGCCAGTAGAATGAAATCAACAAATTCAATGATGATGATGAAGACAAAGATGCTGAAGATGGTGATGATGGTAGTGATGCTGTTGGCGCTGCTAATGGTGGTGATGATGGTGAAGACGATGGTGACTGTCATAGTTGTAACAGTTGCTAAAGACCACTGCCTGAACATGACAAGGATATTACACTCTCTTTAGGGATCAAATATTTTGGATTGAGCAGTCAAGACATAGTAGCCTCAAAACAATTTTCAAAGAATATACCAGATGGAATAAAGTAGTATCTATAACATTGTTTCCATTTTAGTCATGATTTCTATTTGAAACAAGATTTTTGTCAATAATGACGAGCAAAATAAAGTGCTGAAAAAAGTAAGTCATTTGAATTATTCTCTGCGTTTACTAAGTATAAATCTCCAATTTGACAAATTTTACTTAAAGCATTTTGTTCAATGGTGTGTCAACAAAGGGAATTTGATACTTGATGATTTCCAATAAAAGTATGCATATACATACATTATTTTAATCTTTTCATATTTAACATAAATCTTGACAAATGTATGCTGACTAGATTTTTCTTTTGTTTCATTCATTCATAAAATCCAAATTTCTGTAAATGGAATTCATCATTCTATCAACAAACAAGTTTAATATAATTTTGGACTTAACCAGTTTATATAATTTTCTTGCAATCTGTAGATACAGCCAAGATTAAATAGTAAGACATTATAGGACAGGAGTTATTAACCTTTTGCATTCCCGTTACTTCTCATAAACCATAATATAATAGCAAACATATTATAAGTTCTCCTGACTTATAAGTATGGATGGTTTAATGAATATGTCTTGAATACACCAGAGAAAGTAGGTGAAAGTAAGTTTTTCTTTTCTTTCTGAATATAAAAGCAATATATTTTTATTTAGAAAAATTTAGATGCTAAAAATATGCATTAAAAAAGTGTTACCCTATTTTTGGTTGTTAACATTAGATTGTATTTTATAGTTTCCTTTTTCTTACATATTTTAGCCTAGTTTATATGTGTGGGCGTGTAGATGTGTGTGTTAACACATATAATTAACATTCAGGTTCCAGCTTGTCTTTCATTTACTTTCTTGCTTATAAATTCTCTTGTGTCATTAAAAGTTGTTTATAAACATTTTGAAGGCAACATAAAATTCCAATTTAAGATTAACACCATTATACATGCAACATTTAGAATGATTCATATTTGTATAATTATTAATAATATTGAGTATTTTTCAGTGACAGCCGTTCTGACTGATGTTAGATGATAACTCATTGTGGTTTTGATTTGCATTTCTCTAATGGTCAGTGACAGTGAGAATTTTTTCATATGATTGTTGGCCACATGTATGTCTTCTTTTGAAAAGTGTCTGTTCATGTCCTTTGCCCACTTTTTATGGGATTGTTTCTTGTAAATGTGTTTAAGTTTCCTATAGACGCTGGCTATTAGACCTTTGTCAGATGCATACTTTGCGAAAGTTTTCTCCCATTCTGTAGGTTGCCTGTTTACTCTGTTAATAGTTTCTTTGCTTTCTTTGCTGTGCAGAAGCTCTTTAGTTTAATTAGATACCATTTGTCAATTTTTGTTTCTGTTGCAATTGCTTTTGGCGTCTTTGTCAAAGAATGCTTGTACACTGTTGGTGGGAGTGTAAATTAGTTCAACTACTTAGGAAGACACTGTGGCAATTCCTCAAAGATCTAAAGACAGAAATTCCATCACTGGGTATATGCCCAGAGGTATATAAACTATTCTATTATAAAGACACATGCATGTGAATGTTCATTGCAGCACTATTCACAATAGCAACCTTGTGGAATCAACCTAAATGTCCGTCAGTGGTAGACGACAGGAAGAACGTGGTACATACACACCATGGAATACTATGCAGTCATAAAAAAGAATAAGATCATGTCCTTTGCAGGACACAGATGGAGCTGGAGGCCATTAACTTCAGCAAACTAACAGAGGAAGAGAAAACCAGGTACTGCATGTTCTCACTTATAAATGGAAGCTAAATGATGAGAACATATGGACACATAGAGGGGAACAACCCACACTGGGGGCTTTCAGAGGGTGGAGGGTGAGAGAAGAGAGAGGATCAGGAAAAATAACTAATGAGTACTAGACTTAATACCTGGGTGATAAAGTAACCTGTACAACAAACTCCCGTGACACAAATTTGCCTATGTAAAATACCTTTACATGTACCCTGAACTTAAAGTTAAAAATAAAATAAAATACAATCATTCATACAAAACAGAAAAAAAAATAATGAGTAATTCTGTATCTTATATATAGATTCTCAGAAGTGGAGTTTGGGGGAATAAGTATTTTAAATATCTATATCTATATTTATTATTTTAAACAATACTTCTATCAAAATTGTATCCAGTAAATTTACACCATTTTACACTGCCAGTAGCAGCCTCTGAGGATGTTACTTTTACAGCAAATACATTATAATTTTTTTTT
>NW_012115155.1:7569733-7575434 GCF_000951035.1 Colobus angolensis palliatus | reverse complement strand
AATGAACTTCCATTCACAATTGCTTCAAAGAGAATAAAATACCTAGGAATCCAACTTACAAGGGATGTAAAGGACCTCTTCAAGGAGAACTATAATTTTTTAAAAATGTGCACCCAATATAGGAAAAAACCAAAAAACCATTATCTTGTGTGCTCATTTTTGAGCACTTAACAAATGAAAGAAAATTGGGGGAAGAGATGTTAACAGAGAGGGAGAGAGACAGAGAGATAATTGCCTAACTATTAGAACTGAAATATGCCTGTTCTTTATATGTTCTTTAAATATGTTGTTTTTTACTTTCTTTACTTTTGTTCCTTAAATATGTTGTTCTTTACTTTCTTTCCCAATTGTTCCCCCTTTGCTCCTTTTCTTGGAAATATATTTCTATGTATCTTAGAATTAGATACTATTATTTAAAATTTGTAATTCAGATTTTATTTTTTTAAATCACATAACATCTCTAGGTATGCTGCCTTTATCTTTCAGGTACACTGCTGTGTTAATTTTGCTAAGTAACCTTTCAGCCAGTAATGTGACATCTTTACTTTTCGATTGGCTTTGATTTAATGTATGTAAATATAGAACTCAGTGTGGAAATATATAGATGCAAATATATTTCCTCAGTGCTATCAATGTTGAATTTATCCTTTTAAACTAGAATCAGCTATGTTTCAGGCATAAAAGTCAGTTGGTAGAAGTCAATAACAGAATGTTCACAACTTTGACAAATAAATTCACATGTGATGTTTGGTGATTCATCAATCATTTTATTTTCTTTCTTAGTCATAACAATGCCACATTTATAGAGTAATGTCAGTGAATAAGTTATACTGTCAAAGTTTATTTTTTCTAATAAACGAAGCTTCCTATTTTAGGATACAGAACTTTTGATATTTTCAATGAAAATATTTGTAAATGTATTATAGTTATGTATGTTTGTCTTTAATAAGCAGTGTTTTTTTTTTTCTGGAGAAGCAGCAATTGACTATAAAAATTATAGGAAATTATAGTCAATTCGACTTGAATTTTGATCCCAGTTTTTCTCTTTACCAACTTTATGAGCTTGGTAAATTTTCCAGTCCCTTCAAGGTCTTTGTTTCTTCATCTGTTAAAAATACAATTTTTAAAATGTTTTGAATATTAAGTGATATATTCAATGTAAGGGGGCCAGTGTGGTGCTCGGGAAATATTAGATAGTAAGTAAATATCATTGCCCTACATTTTGATCCACTGTCTGCCCTCTCACATTACAAATGTGTTGCCTCTCTAACATGCACAGTAAATAATATGTGGCATCATGAACACGAAGAATAAGAAAACGCAGTGCCCCTTTGCCAGAGCACATAGGTAGTCTAGTGGCAACTCTAAAGGACTATAGTTTGTTAGAATTTATACTTTTGGTGACAGGTGTGATCTCTGTACTCAGAAATCTACCTGTATTGATTCAGAATATTACCAAAAGACTAACTCCAGCCCCCTGAGAGAGAAGCAGATTAAAGGGGGTTATCACCTGCCCTTTTCATTGTTTCAAATGCCTTTTGAAAAAAATTCATATTTAAATCTGCCTCTAGAGGACTTTAAAAGGAGGCTTTTGACAACTACAGCATTACCTTCAGTATGAAATATGAGACAGGAGAAAGAATTGGTTGGGACACCTGCTGAACCTTTGATTTATGTTTTCAGTTGCTCTGACTAGCTGGATGGGGGAATGTCACCCTCCATGTAGCCTCCCCAGCAGCAGATTCCCAGAGTTCTTCAGAGCATCCAGTCTGCTACTGCCCTTGAGCATTGGCCCGTGACCTTCACCTTATTCAACTTGAAAACAGACCAAAAGATGAGGTGTGGCTGGGGGATGGAGTAAGAAATGAGGTGTACTCAGGGTTCCTGTTGCTCATAGCCTATCATACTAATACTCTTAAAACTTTTATTTAGTTTATGTAGTAGATGTAAGTGTCAAAATGACATCACCAAAATGTCTTTTATCCAAGTGCTTTCCCCCGATCTGCATAGGTGTTCTTTTTATTCATATAAGTGACAATACACAATAAATAAAATGAGTTTTAAGCAAACTAAAAAAGAGACTTCCTTTGAAACATATGTTTTATAAATTAGTCATAAATAAAACTATTTAACATAAGAAATCCTATTTTAAGTTTGCATATCATCTATAAAAATAATAAGAGCTAGTGAGTTCATGAGGCTATCTAAATATAGAGACTGTATCAGATAGTTTAAATGTATTCTTTACCTCTGTTCATTCACACACATTTCTGCAAAATAGTGACAAGTCAGCCTACTTTCCAGATGGGGAAGACTAAACTTTAGTGAAATTAGCTTCTTGTCCAAGATCACAGAACTATTGAATTGTTGTGTTGGAGTTCTTATCTGGTCCTTTTTTCTGAATCTTTATTATCTCAAGGTAAAATGGAAAATGGAGTAATACACTCTGAAACCACAGGTTAACATTTTAGAAATACATGTTTTAAAATACGTGCTTTAACTGAAAAAGAAATTTAGTCAAAACTATATCAGTTTTATTTTGTAAGAGAATTCGGAGGGATCCTCCCAATGTGAAGAAATCAGATTCTTCCTCCCACTTTCTCTACCTGTCATTATGATAGCAGACATCTGTGAAGAATTAGGAATGACATTTGGAAGCCATTGGATGAAAAAAAAAAATCCTGAGAAATATGTGTGTCATTTACATTTTCTACAAGAATCATGTAGAGAGATGTTGGCCACAATGGAGAAAAAAGTAAGAAAGTTTTTTAAGGGGGTAATTTGTTTAAAATTCAGGTGATATTTCTGTATTCAGACAGAGAAAAAAATTAAATTGTATTTGTATGAATATTTTCATTTAACATTACTATTGAATTCTGTGTATGTTAGACCTATCTTGAATATTGTGGTTACTTTTAAACTTGAACTTTTAATGTAACTTTGAGTAAAATATCGTGTTTCTAAAGAAGCCATGTTATGAAAATGTTGCTTTGTTATGATTTAGGCAATGAAAAGAAGATTTCATAGGCACATAATTGACCAGGTCTATGTATTAGAATAATTATTATATGTTAAAACATGTTTTAATGGATATTGCTCTAGACTCTAGGGAATAGAATAGCATCCCCAAAGGTTAAAAAAAAAAAAAAAAGACAGGGTTGAGCTCCTTATAAGCAGTTTAGAATCATTTGGAGCTGCCCAGCCATGAGATTCTATGTCCTGACAAAATTAGCTCCTCATATCTGCTTGAGTTTGAGACAAGGTGATATAACCCATTTTGCAAAATGTTGAAGAAGAGATTGGATAAATGTTAGATGAGTAGTTACAGACAATATGTACTTCAAGTTCCTTCCATTTGCATAATATGTGAATTTTATGTAGAGATTTTCTGATAAATGTTTTTGGAGTAGGCCATGAGGAAAAAAGAGAAATATTTGGACTGGATCACATACTTACTGAAAATCCAAATTATTCCCTTGAATGTATATGCTAGTTGACAAACGTAATTAACACCAGGGTGAGAACAGTGACGCTCCAGTCAGGGGAAGCCTTCAACCTTTGTTAATTTGTCTGTTCAGATATGACTTTTTCCCTTGAGATGTACTATTTTAATCAAGAGTTCTATTTATCCAAAATTTATTTACCAAATTAAATCAATACCACCATTCATTAAGTGCACTGAAGATGCACAATACTGGATTTGCATATGAATCCACTTTTCATTTCCTTCTCAAACATCAGTGTGCCACCTGCTAATCAAAATATGATTCCTGAGTTCAATCTTTAAAATTACATCAGTACAATCATCACTCCATCCCTCCCCTTCTAAAGTAAGAAACTGGGTCTGAATTTTTAAAAATTAAGGAAATAGAAACAAATGGAAGTTTTTAAGAGAGCATACGTCTGGCATCAGCTCAATTAGAGTAAGATAAAAAATCCGGAGATGTAGAATTAAGATAGGTTACCATTTATAATAGTATGAAAGATTTATGAAGTGAGTTTCTATTTAGTTGTTCAACAAATGCTGACTGTCCATGAATCACGGGACAATCACTCAGCTCGATTCTTGGGAGATATTGTCCTCTAGGCAGATAAAGTCTGGTGCAGTACAAAGGCAAACATTGAGTTATATCAATCATGCATCCTAAAGGTTTTTAGCAGAGTATTAGGAAATAGGGATGCTTAATTGAGACCAAGGAAAGCTGATGAGTAAAACAAAATATTAATGTGGTAAAAAGATGGCAATAAAGAAAAACAAAGTTAAATTATAGAAGACAAATAAAGTGTATTTGAATTTTAACAGCTATGAAAATTCAGATTCTTGAGATGACATACTGTAAATATGCCCATCTACGCACTACCAAAGTTATATGGATTTCTGCCTTATGCAGCATTGCTGTTGAACTTCAGTGCCTTCTGTCATTGAGGGTCAAAAAGGTTGTTTAAACAAAAGATCATAATGACAAATTTATAGAAGGATTTATTTTTGTTTATTGAGGATGAAGAAAAATGATCTATCAATCTTTCAACTCCATTTGGTCTTCTTGTTGTCTACAACAAGCTCTACTGCAGTAAATCCATCATAGCAGGGTTTGTGAGTTGCTTGTACAAAGCATTGCTGATAAAGGTGATTGTATTCACCTCACTGGCAGCTTGAGGAGGAAGGCACTGTGGATTTCAAGTTGAAATGTGGAGGGTGGTCAGGAAGAAAATATGACATATATCTGTGGGAGAAGAGTGTGAGTGATCAGGAAGGATATGGGCTATAGGACAGAGAAGTAACACACAACTGGAAAGTAACCTGGCAGTAAATAACACATTGCTAACTAGAACTCCAGGGGCAGGAAAGAGTAGGCATTGAAATTTGAGTTCAGGTTTTGCGTGAGTGCCTTTCATGGCATTGCATGAGTTATGGCATGCTTTGCTACATATATGTCTGCATTCCAAGAAAAAAATGTAAAATGTTTTTTGGAGTGCCAATCATAGACTCTGATTGATGTGTTGTTATTATTTTTTTACCACTCCACTTGTTTTAAAGGCTAATTTAGTGGGACACATTGGACAGTCTCACTCACACTGCCCACCTCCAGGAGAAGAAATGGTAGGATTAATAACATTGTCTAACAGTCCCAACCCTTATGAGTTAGAGATGCTAATAGGAAATTGCAGCATGTTGGAATTGGCTGTGGTGTTGAGAATACACTGTGTCACACTCCTAAAATTCTCAGTCTATCTTTATTTTTATTTACCAGGCTGGTTTCCCAGTTTTAATGATGGATGTTTGTGCATAAACAAATAAATGGTTGTTTATGATAGCTGTACCAATTCAGAGGTAGAGACACAAAAATAACTGACTGCTAATAGGAGAACAGTATTAAAGTGAAAATTCCTGTGTTATTTAACTTGTAAGATTTTGAAGTGTCTCTCTAAAATTACCATTGTATTTCTTTTTTATTTTTATTATGCTTTAAGTTCTAGGGTACATGTACATAACGTGCAGGTTTGTTACATATGTATACTTGTGCCATGTTGATGTGCTGCACCCATCAACTCATCAGCACCCATCAATTCGTCATTTATATCAGGTATAACTCCCAATGCAATTTCTGCCTTCATTTTGTGATGTACCCAGTAGTCATTCAGGAGCAGGTTGTTCAGTTTCCATGTAGTTGAGCGGTTTTGATTGAGTTTCTTAGTCCTG
>NW_012115155.1:7559972-7566783 GCF_000951035.1 Colobus angolensis palliatus | reverse complement strand
AGTGAGATGACCCCAGTACCTCAGTTGAAAATGCAGAAATCACCGGTCTTCTGTGTCGCTCGCGCTGGGAGTTGGAGACTGGAGCCGTTCCTTTTCGGCCATCTTGCTCCCTACAATTGTATTTCTAAACAGAGATAATAAAACCAAAAACAAGAGACATATGCAGATTAAAGATAAGATTAAACCTAAGAGGTGGAGGGTATCTCTGCATGATCTTTGACATGTTTTCACCCATCTTTGCATGATTAACAATCTAAATAAAAATTAAATATTAATGTGTACACATATAAACTAAATTTGCTCAATATTTATTAACATCTTCTGCACACCACATAAAATACAAATATAATTATACCACACTTTCTTCCTTTGAAAATGGTATAATCCCATTGATTTACTTATTCTGCAAGTACTTATTTAATTCCATTATGACTCAGGCATGGATGGCATTGCTTAAATAAACTGACCTGCTACTTTGAGCTTGAGGTCTGAGAGGTTAAATTTATATAGATAAAACATAAAAATATTAGTACAAATACTAAGGTATATATTGTAAGAAGAGAAGAATCCAAGAACCTGTATTGAGTTGTGTAAGCAAGGTTTCCTCGCCTGCTGAACGCAGATCTTTACAGGGCATATTCATGCTTTGGAAGGATTGAGAGCATCACCATCTAATTCTAGCCTGAATAGTGACGTTAATCTGGCTCTTATTGAGGTGGTCTTCACGTGCCCATATCTGAATTGGAGAGCTACAGGAATCCAGATAAGTAAAAATCCATTATGCACAAGTCTTGTTCTGGAGGGCATATATGTTTGATGAGTGGTAAACGATGGATAAAGTCTGGATAGGCAGAAAGATTACTTTTGCTCAAGAAAGAAAGAAAGTATAAGCAAACCCTAGAGGTAGGAGTGACAGAAAGCAGGAGAAAAATGGAGAGGAGAGCAGCCTGCACCAGTAGATGTTTGCTACTGGAAAATGGAGCTGGAGAGGGGCACTGGCTCTGGGATAGGGAAGACCCTAAATAGCAAGCACAGGGTGCAAAGTTTTTCCACAAAGAGTATCCAAACAGGTTTCCTTGAATGCTTAATCTTTCATCATAAATGTTACCAATGAAGAATTGTAACACAGAAAAAAGGAACAATGTGAACTATAAACTGAAAGAAAGAGAGAGAAAGAGAAAGAGAGAGACAGAGAAAGAGAGAGAGAGAGAGAGAGAGAGACAAGGATACTTTATGTTTGTTGCTGTCAGCAAGCAACTGATACCACAGTCAAAGTTGATGTTTGATTGATTCCAGGGATCCTCCTGGTCTGTGTTCTATTAGGTTGGAATTAGAACTATTTATTAAAGATTTAACTATGCAATGTCTTCATGATTACAGTCCAGAGCTCTTTGAACATTAATAGTTACTTCTTTATGCAAAAGCTTATTAGGGGGACTTGGAGATAAACTGAGTATTTGTAACAGGGGTTGGGGATACACATTTAATATCCTCCATCAGTTTTCCAAGAAAGGAAAATATAAGTGTTGCCATATGGTGATCAATACAATATAGTCACCCACAGAGCCAACTATGTGTGTTATAAATTAGAATCCCAATATAGCTTTGCATGTTTAGATGTAGGTGCATGAAAATGTACACTTTTTTTTTGAGACAGAGTCTCGCTGTGTCGCCCAGGCTGGAGTGCAGTGGCCGGATCTCAGCTCACTGCAAGCTCTGCCTCCCAGGTTTATGCCATTCTCCTGCCTCAGCCTCCCGAGTAGGAAAATGTATACTTTTTAAATTATATTTTAAGTTCTGGGGATATGCACAGAAGGTGCAGGTTTGTTACATAGGTATACACATGCCATGGTGGTTTGCTGCACCCATCAACCCATCGTCTACATTAGGTATTTCTCCTAATGCTATCCCTCCCCTAGCCCCCTATCCCCCAATAGGCCCTGATGTGTGATGTTCTCCTCCCTGTGTCCATGTGTTCTCATTGGTCAACTCCTACTTATGAGTGAGAACATGCGGTGTTTGGTTTTCTGTTCTTGTGTTAGTTTGCTGAGAATGATGGTTTCTACCTTCAGCCATGTCCCTCCAAAGGACACAAGTCCATCCTTTTTTATGGCTGCATAGTATTCCATGGTGTATATGTACCACATTTTCTTTATCCAATCTATCATTGATGGGCATTTGGGTTGGTTCCAAGTCTTTGCTATTGTGAATAGAGCTGCAGTAAACATACATGTGCATGTGTCTTTATAGTAGAATGATTTATAATACTTTGGGTATATACCCAGTAATGGGATTAGCAGGTCAAATGGTATTTCTAGTTCTAGATCCTGAGCAATCACCACACTGTCTTCCACAATGGTTGAACTAATTTACACTCCCACCAACAGTGTAAAAGTGTTCCTATTTGTTCACATCCTTTCCAGCATCTGTTGTTTCCTGACTGATTTCCATTCTAACTGGTGTGAGATTGTATCTCATTGTAGTTTTGATTTGCATTTCTCTAATGACCAGTGATGATGAGCTTTTTTTCATATATTTGTTGGCTGCATAAATATCTTCTTTTTAGAAGTATCTCTTCATATCCTTCACCCGCATGTTAAATCAAGACAGGAAACTGACAGCAATTTGTTCTCAACTCAAACATCTAAACTTTCTTTCCTGCTCTAACACCTGTCTTTAGTTGCATGAGGAATAGGATAGAGTAAGAGAGTGCAAGGGTGTGGCACAACCTAGCCCTTTCTTTGCAAAAACACCAAGTACATTTTGATCTTATTCATTTCTACCTCAACTAAAATAATTAACTGAGTTGGGGAATGGACTTAGTAACATAAATGAATAACTACCCAAAGTCGAATATTTACCAGATCACTTTCTTCTGTATATTGTTCTGTCTCTGGATAATATACTGTTATGTTGTAAAATTTGGTAAAATCAAAAAACATTAAAATGAGCACTTATATAACTATCAATTTCTGTATATATAATAATCAGTAAAGTTAAGCACTTTTTTGTTTACTCCTTCCAAGTAATGCGGGAATCCAATATAATTTACACATCAGAGAAGTCCATAGAATGATCTCCCCATCCCCCAAAAAACAGTGCATGCAAATTCCAGAAACGTGTTCTTTCCCTGAATGAGATAATTTGGCACAGTGGCTCTGATGTCATATGAGCTTGACTGTGAATTTATAATTAATCCTTAATCTGTTTGAACCTCTAATCTCACCATTTCTAAAGCTTGGCTAGAATTTACCTGACAAGGTAGTGGTAAAGTTTAAATGAGATGCGTAAACAGGGAGGCTTGTACAGAGAGGGGTTTCCACAAGTGTTGGTCCCTCCACAGAGAGTGCTGCGTGGTGACCAAAGTGTCAAAAGATGCAGTGTTTTCATAATGACCACTTCTTGATCCTTAACCTATCATCACCAAGGGCTGGAGCCAAGATTGTAATTCTCTCTCACGTTGAACCTCGTTTTGGGACTTGCAATGGTCAGTTATACAGTCATTCCTGGTTTGTTTAGAGCCATAAATCATCTCATGCAAGAAAACAGCTGTGCTTTGCCAAAATGGTAATCACCATTGAACTTTACCGAATTGAGACAAAGTACACACTGAAGGCTTTTTACAAGCTAGCTTTCAGCCTGAACTGAGCAAAGCATGCCATATTTACCCTGTCAGTGATCTTGACAAGAGTTGACGGTGCCAAATTGTAACATATAAGGGCAAAATTTCAGTCATTGTGACAGGCAGTGGTGAAATACTTGTTAAGCAGCAGGAAGTTCCTGGTGGTTCAGAACTAATGCCTTGCACATGGTGCAGGGATAGCCTAAGACAGAAGGCAGATTTGCTCTCAGTCACATGAATATACCTCATTTGAGGATGACAATCAATGAGACATGTAGAAAAAATCACATTTTCCAACAAATGAATGCCTCATAAATACATTTGCATGAGTCTTACTGTATAAACCAGATGACCTCTTCAGAATTGTTGGAGAGGGGTGTTATTTTATGTAAATTCTTCACTGGTGTACCCTCGCCAAGCATCTCTCCCCTACCAAACTTCATGATACTTCTAATAAAATCCATTAGTAGTGAGAAAACAGTTTGGAACTCAGGAAATGGGTCTAAAGGTGGTAAATAGTTTTGAGGGATATTTCTCTCCTACTATGGACAGAACAAGGAGACTTTTTTTTCTAGGGACTATGTCTCAAGTTCCTCAAAGTGCACATGACTCCCAATTTCAGATTCTCCAGTTCTCTATTTCAGTAACTAGTGTCCAGGTCAAAGTTAAACTTTGTTTCTTGGGGTCTTCCTAATCTGTGTTTTATTAGAGACTATCCTCTCCTCAGATGATACCTTCCTGGTGGTGTCAATGTAATTAACAGAGTGAAGTAACTGTCCCTGGACTAGAAGGATAAGCTAGGAGACATCATTATAATACTCATTAAGCTTTGACTTATCAAGTTTGACTCATGGAAACAATCTTATTTTCCAGTTTTTCTTGAAACTGCTTGCAGAGCAAACACAACATTGGAAATAGTATTTTAATTTGGAATGGCGCTGGGGACTGTTAGAGATGGTGAGGGATCTGAATCTGCACCTTGCAACATTTCAGTCCTCCCAACTCATGCTGGCAAGAAATGGTGGGCCTTGATGTGCTTCCTGCTTAACAGTGCTCAATGGAACTGGATACGCTCATAAAAGAAGCTGTTTGCTTAGACAGCTGATGTCTAATCTGAATCTAGACACTTCCATGCACCCAGTCCCAGCTAAGCTAATTAGGAAGACAGAAGTGGGCCAGGGCTGAAACTCAATCTGCTCATAAAGACAAGAATCCACTCAAAACAACTTTTGAACGTGTGTCCCAGGGGTTAGAAGAGAGGAATGGGATTAAAAATAAAAGTGGAGGGGGGTAGAGGTAATGTAAATTAATTGGAAATGGTGATGAAAGTATTTTACATTTGAGGACTTCAAATATGCAAAATGAGTATTTTGCACCACATTTCCAGAAAAATATGTCCCAAATGGGTACTTTGAAATTTAAGGAAAAAAACTTTGTTTTTTCTACTCCCTTTTGGGAAACTTGGGGGAGCAGTTGTCTCCTTTGAGAGAGAGACATTCTCCTCCCCTCACACTGTACAAATACTTCTACACACAAAACAAACAAACAACGACAACAACAACAACAAAGGAAGAAAATGACTCTGCAGGGATTTTATTTATATTTAGGGAATGAGATTGTAGTTCTCTTTCTAGGGCTACTACTGAAGAGTGTCCACAATGCTGTTTGTAATGTGGCACTTATTTCTACTGTAGGCCACACAGCACAGGAGATACCTGTGTTATTCCCCGGCTTCTGCTGGAGTTGCGCAATGGTGCAACATGGAGAACCCACAGAGCTCTGCAATGGAGGCTTTATTTTTAACTTAGACTCAATCAGAAATTGACCTCTTCAATCTGAATGTCTTCGCCCTTGCCCCTGGGTAGGGTGACAGAAGCAATACATCAGTACCTACTCTAATAAGTAACATCTGTAATTAGAGATGCAAAAAGATTTACATAACTCTTAACATTCCCAAAACCATATGAAGGAAGCATTACTCTTTTTCTTGCCATTGGACAGATAAGGAAACTAAGGCTTTGAAAGCTTAAGTAAATTATAGGCTTTGGCCCACAGCAAGAACACCATCACATCATTTTGCAGCTATACCGCAGGTTATCAAGTGAAGCAAGCAGATGGCTTTACAAGACCAGGGGAAGAACCTTAGCTCCTTGGCACTTAGGTGCAAGCAATAAGCAGGGTGGAGGACTGTCCAGGCCCAGGGAAGAAGTGAACATTCCAGTATATACACTGTTGATCTCAGGTACTAGGATCAGACACTGTTAGAAAAAGACACTCAACTCCTGAATTTAACTTACAAGTAAATATATAGAAAGATAGATTTTTATTTCAGTGTGTGAGAGCCACAGCTCCTGTTATTGTATTATTTCTGGAGCCTTATGATAGTCGGGGAAAGAAAACCTTCAGGAGGTGCTATGCATCAATTCATGAGCTCAGCAAATGTGTCACACTTTTGAAAAGATAGTATGTCATTAAGAGTGAGAGCTCAGGAAACAAATAGCCAGGTTATTAGGTATTTGAGTTTGAGTAAGTTACTTGCACTTTCTGTGCCTCAATTTCCTCATTTGTAAAACAAGAACAATAGTACATACCTTTTGGGAGAGTTATGAGTATTCTATGAATCCATACACACAAACCCTTGAAACAGTGGCTGACACGGACTGAATGCTTAATAAATAGACATACTGATGTAGTCAATGCTTTTGATGCCCAGAATGAATAAGTAGTTCCTCCTGCACCCACCTGAGAGAAATATTCATTCAATATCCATTCATTGAATGAATGAATATTCATTCAATATCCATTCATTCCTGTAGCTACTACATGTTCCACTACTTTTTAAAGGACATATTCTCAGACAGCCAAAGCTTTCAGGTAAACCACTGGGATCTAGAGACTGATGCCACAGTTTCACACCACAGGTGCTTGCCTGACCCGCGTCAAGTGCACTTTCAGAAGGGAGCTTATCCAACACCATTTTAATATTTTCAGATGTTTTCTCTACTTTGGCAAGATGATTTCTAGCTACATCATAGACTGGCTTCAGCTACTCTGCTCGGAGTGAAGGTACCAAAATGAAGAGAGTCCAACACACAGGGATACAACGTGTTGGGTTGAAAAGATTAACATCTGTGGCTCCTAAGCAAGGTGTTTGATTTTTAAAACATTGCTCAAATTCTTTTTTTTTTT
>NW_012115155.1:7538784-7550892 GCF_000951035.1 Colobus angolensis palliatus | reverse complement strand
GGGGATGTCTCCCAGTTAGGCTACTCAGGGGTCAGTGACCCACTCGAGCAGGCAGTCTGTCCCTTCTCAGATCTCAACCTCCGTGTTGGGAGATCCACTGCTCTCTTCAAAGCTGTCAGACAGAGTCGTTTGGGTTTGCACAGGCCTCTGCTGCTTCCCCTGTTGTTTTTTAGCTGTGTCCTGTCCGCGGAGGTGGAGTCTACAGAGACAGGCAGGTTTCCTTGAGCTGCTGTGAGCTCCACCCAATTCGAGCTTCTCAGCGGCTTTGTTTACCTTCTTAAGCCTCAGCAATGGCGGGCGCCCCCCCCCCAGCTTCGCTGCTGCCTTGCGGTTAGATTGCAGACTGCTGTGCTAGCAATGAGGGAGGCTCCGTGGCCGTGGGACCCTCCTGGCCAGGTGTGGGTATAATCTCCTGGTGTGCCCGTTTGCTTAAAGCGCAGTATTGGGGTGAGAATTACCAGATTTTCCAGGTGTGGTGTGTGTCAGTTCACCTGGCTAGGAAAAGGGATTCCCTTCCCCCTTGCGCTTCCCAGGTGAGGCAATGCCTCGCCCTGCTTCAGCTCTCACTGGTCGGGCTGCAGCATCTGACCAGCACCGATTGTCTGGCACTCCCCCGGTGAGATGACCCCAGTACCTCAGTTGAAAATGCAGAAATCACTGGTCTTCTGTGTCGCTTGCGCCGGGAGTTGGAGACTGGAGCTGTTCCTATTTGGCCATCTTGCACATTGCTCAAATTCTTTAAACCATATTCTGCCAACTGCTGCCATCAAACTTCATGCTGCCACCAAAATACAGGTTTTGTACACCTTTCATGCTAAAATGCACACACACACACACACACACACACACACTCTCTTTGTGAATATTGATTTAACATTTTCCTAAGAATAGAAAATCAAGGTTGAGAGTCTCATTCTTCAACATAAAACAAGAACCTTCTGGAAGGTATGTGATACTATAAATATTTGCAAACCAGTTATTAAAAAATCCAAGGCTTCTTTCACGTGATAAAACTATTGAGCTTACTTTTATTATGGTTCAGCTGAAGCATACGTAACCCTAAGGCATGATGGAAATGATAAATTAACATATAGAATCAGATAGAGAGTAAAAGGGAAATCAACAGGGAGCTGAAAGGCAACCAACCAAATGTGAATTGACAAGTGGGCAAGTTTGAGGCACAGTAATAGAAGTGTATAATGGGGGCATCCTGAAGTCCAAAACAAGGTCAGGAATAGTATTTGCAGAGTCCTTCCATGTAACTCAGACTGAAGCGTAATGATTCACTTAGTTGAGATTTGAGTAGATTTAAACCAGAATAAAATAAACATATCTATTCATAATTGTAATTCAAAATTCTTTCCTTGCCTAGAGAGTGAGGCCTGACTTACACCAAAGGACCTAAGAAGTATGCTGATTTTATTCCTTTTATTACAATACAGCTCCCTGGGGCAAGGCCAGCTGGTGAAAATTCATGTAAGCTGGTACATTGTGAGCCCTTATTTACAAGGCATTAAAAATACATCAGTAAGACAAAAGAATACTCCAAACAATAAAGGCGAACAGCCCGGAACCGTGGTGCAGCACACCTCTTTCCCAATCCAAGGCACACCAGAGTTCACACTTTCCGCTGAACCTTTTTTACTTATTCCTCCTGAGCTTCCTCCAGTGGAATGGGACTTTCTGGGAGCCTGTATTGTGTCAAAATTTGAATTGCCTTGATGTGAGCAACTTAAGACAGTATGTTTTTTGTTTTGTTTTACTGTGGAAATATTTACTAGAGATCATCCTTGTTGCTTTTCATAGACATGTGACTGGAGAGTGTCAGTCAGGTTGACTCAAGAAACTGCTGGCCAAGTCATCCTAATTTTCTTTGTTCTCAGAGATTTGGGGTATTTTAGGAGATTGATTTGTTAACCAAATAACATGCAGATTTGCAAAGAAAATTATAAAAGGCAGAAAACTAGGTCTAAAATGACCCTATAGGCAGAAATAAACATTTTGAGGAAGCAATGGGGCATTTTATATGCGGAAGAACATTCTTATCATTTTAAGTGAGCATTTTTAAAACAAAGCTGCCTTATGGATTATAAAAATTCATACATGATTTGCACCTATGAAAATGTTTATAGACCATTGCATTGTAGTGAGGAATGTGAGTTTGGGCATCAGGACTATTCGTTTCAAATCACAACTTCCCTTTTGTTAACCTCTCTGTGCCTGTTTTCTTGTATATAAAGCAAGAATATCTTTGTCATAGTTTGGTTTTGCCTGGCATATTGTATGTATTCATAGTTTGGTTTTGCCTGGCCAATTGTATGTATTGGATATTGCAATTTTTGTGTTCTTTCGTTTTGTTATATTTTTTCTCAGTATTAGGATGATTGATTGTTGCATTCAGACTTAAATAATGCTTTATTTTGCTACTTAAAAGGTTTCAGTAAACAGATCCAATAGAGTATTAATCAAAAGGAGAGCCATCAGTAAGCTTTGGACTATCTGCGGTATTTTCTACACCCTGAAACATAGCGGGGTGGAGAGCTTTAAAAACAAGCCAGAATTTGAATCCCAAGTTTTTCACTTAACAATTATGTGACATTAGAAAAGTTGTTCTACTTTTCCTGGGATGGAAAAACACAAAGGTGGCCAGCCACCATGGCTCACGCCTGTAATCCCAGCACTTTGGGAGGCCAAGGCAGGCAGATCATCTGAGGTCAGGAATTTGAGACCAGCCTGGCCAACATGGTGAAACACTGTCTCTACTAAAAATACAAAAATGAGCTGGGCATGGTGGCGGGCACCTCTAATCCCAGCTACTTGGGAGGCTGAGGCAGGAGAATCGCTTGGACCCAGGAGGCAGAGGTTGTAGTGCGCTGAGATCGTGCCACTACACTCTAGCCTGGGAGATAGAGTAGGACTCTGCCTTAAAAAATCAAAAATAAAAAATAAATCTGCCTCATCCCATGATATACAATACCAGGAATGATCAATAAATCCATTTATCTTAAATTGTGACACCTGCTAGGGAAAAACTATAGAGACTGACTGAAGCATCACATTTTTTTAAATTAGTCTTTGTCTGGGGTCCCTTGGTGAAGCCCAAGGGATTTAGAAGGAGCTGTCCAGAACCCTTATCCATTCTTCTCTCTTCCTTTCCCTCTAATTCAGTTCATTCTAGAATATTCTGTGATTTTTTCTTTAGTAGGTTAGCCCTGGGAAGAGTGACAGATACTAAGCTTGCTTAACACCTTATCATGAATTCTTTCCAGCTCCATGATGGTACTTTCACCTTGTATTCAATTATCTGTTTACACATTTTGTATTCTCAGCTAGAATTTGATATGCTCTTCTGCACAAAGTCCATGGCAATTAACACAGTGACAACCACATAGTCAGAAATTCAACACATATTTATTGAAAAACAAAATCAGTAATTGGTCCCACTGACATCTGAGGAAGAAATAAATAAAAAGAGCTCCCCGCAGTGATTATGTGGGACATGCTGTATGAGTAACTGACATATTAATTCCAGCTTGCATTATTACATAAACGGCTCCAGTAATCAGACCTGTTCCATGTACAGTTGCCAAATATATGTGAAACATCTGCTAAGTTCTGAGCTTTCTAGTAAATCTAACACTGAAAATGGCCTTTTTACGGAATAAGCAGATGGCAGTAGTTTGCTAGGAGAGTGATATAGAACCAGCACCGTTTTACATTAAGGTCAAAGTAGAAATACAAGAAAATATCAGTCCAAAAGATCAGTGATCATAGCAATAAAAATAGAATATGCAAGGATCAGATTTCTTATGTTTTGATTTAAAATAGAAACAGATAAGATGCAAAGTATCCAGGAGTTTCTTTGGTTATTAAAGCAAACAATATGGCCAGGAGTGGTAGCTAACATCTGTAATCCCAGCACTTTGGGAGGCCAAGGCAGGCGGCTGACCTGAGGTCAAGAGTTTGAGACCAGCCTGGCCAATATTTTGGCAGGTGCCTGTAGTCCCAGGTACTCGGGAGGCTGAGTCAGGAGAATCGCTTGAACCTGGGAGGTGGAGGTTGCAATGAGCCGAGATCGCACCACTGCACTCCAGCCTGGGCCACAAAGCAAGACTCCATCCAAATAAATAAATAAATAAATAAACAAACAAAACAAAGCAAACAATAGAAGCAGCATGCTTGGGCTCTTAAATATGCTCATGAACAACCCCACTAATAATCTTTGGCACTGGGAGCCCAATTATTATGTTTTTTTTCTGCTTTTTATTTTTAATTTTCTCCCTTCATAGAACTGAAACTCAGTAGGGAAATAAGATGGTGTGTTTTTGAAGAATTTTCACTAACTTTTAAAACACCTTCCTGAGTGGAAAAGAAAGCCTCAATAATTAACCCCTTGTAAGAGCAGCATGGATTTTAGGGTCACAAAACATTGGTTTTCAATACAGCTTTAACTTTATAGCTGCTAAACCTTGGTCATATTAAATAGCATCTTTTTCCCACTCTTCTACTGCAATGTTTAACAGAACAAAGGAAAATGACATAAGCTTTGGATTAGAATAGCCTGGAGTGTGAAGCCTAGTTCAACAGCGACTTGGGAAAATGATATGCCCTTCGTGAAACCCTGCTGTAAAAGGACGTGATGAATCTGGCAGGGTTCCTTTGAACACTGAATAGCATGTAGAATCACAGGGAGTGCCCCTAATGATTACTATATGAATGCCAACTCATTTCATTACCACTTTCTGCCCCTCCATTGCCTCTAATCCCCCACCCGACCTATACCATCTCCAGAGTGAGTATTGTAACAAGGGAGATCAAATGATATTGAAGGGCCATGAATTCCTCTGCTCTCACCTGTAGGGGAAGACCACTGGAAGGTAATTGTTCTGTCTGTGTCTAGATACAGATGAGAAAACCATCTGTAAATGGACCTTTTCATGAAGAGAGATCTGACTGTAAAAGTGAATACTGAAATGAGAAGATATGCCTTTCTTTGGAAAGACCTCTGCATTCACAATCACAGCCCTGGAAATGCTCACGCAGCCTTAGGAAGAGAAAAGTTAAATCAGCACACTCAGAAACACAGTGTGAGTTGTAGGTATGTACTAAGAAACAAATGGGGAAAGGATGAGGCAATAGAAAAGTAAGATCTATAGATCTGTGGCTAACAGTCTGTCTACTTCCTGTCACAGGGTGTTATAAGTGTCTTCAATGCCTTCTCACTCCTCCTGACCACGCTGGCTGTAGACACTCACATAGGTCCCTCTAACTTTAACTCT
Source organism: Colobus angolensis palliatus (assembly GCF_000951035.1). Taxonomy (NCBI): domain Eukaryota; kingdom Metazoa; phylum Chordata; class Mammalia; order Primates; family Cercopithecidae; genus Colobus; species Colobus angolensis. The sequence continues at coordinate 7,545,613 of NW_012115155.1, read as the reverse complement.
GAACCTATAGAGTGTAGCCAATAGCCCAGCACCAAACAGCTCTACTTTTCTTGGTGCTTTTTTCACATTTGTATTTCTTTTCTAAAACTTCCTTCTCACTAGTTTGCATTTGTTGCCTTATTATTATTATTAATGTCAATGATGATAATGAAATAACCCATAAAAGAGTGATTTCTTCAATGATATTAAGAGTGATAAATGTCAGCAACAAGAAAGCTGGTCTCAGGAGGAATTTTTTTTTTTTTTTTTTTTTTTTTCTTTAAGTTCTGGGATACATGTGCTGAATGTGCAGGTTTGTTACATAGGTATACACATGCCATGGTGGTTTGCTGCCCCTATCAACCCATAGTCTAGGTTTTAAGCCCCTCATGCATTAAGTATTTGTCCTAATGCTCTCCCTCCCCTTGCTCCCCAACCCCCGGCAGACCCCAGTGTGTGATATTCCCTCCCCTCCCTGTGTCCATGTGTTCTCATTGTTCAACTCTCACTTGTGAGTGAGAACATGTGGTGTTTGGTTTTCTGTTCCTGTGTTAGTTTGCTGAGAATGATGGTTTCCAGCTTCATCCATGTCCCTGCAATGGACATGAACTCATTTTTTATGGCTGCATAGTATTCCATGGTGTATATGTGCCACATTATCTTTATCCAGTCTATCACTGATAGGCATGGAAATTGTTTTAACTTTTAAATTGTTTTAAATTGTTAAAAAAACACAGGGAACATGTGCTTTTTAGTTATTAGTAATAGTGAATACAAATGTATTGAGTGACTGACTGACTACTCTCTGCTGAGCTCAGTGACAAAACGAGGTAAGAAGCCTTACCTTCATGATGATTCCACACAAAGGATATACAACTAACAAATAAGTAACAATATCATATGATGCAACATGGGGAGGTCCAGGATAGTCCATGATTAACTACTAGAGAAATGGCATAAAGACAATGCTTACCTATGAATCCACAAAACAAAGAGGCCTGGCATGGCACAGACTGTTCAACACAGATGCAACTTGAGCAGGAGCTTTCAGGTGATTTGCAGGCTGGAGAAAAACGGGAAGCCATTCCTTTTGGGAAAACTGCATGAACAAAGATAAGATTTCAGAAACAATCTAAGGTGGGTGGATCACTTGAGTCAAAGGGTTTGAGATCAGCCTAGGAAACATGGAAAAAACCAGGTCTCAAAAAAAAAAAATACACATACACACACATATATATATACACACAAAAAAAATTGTATATATATACATAATAATTGTATATATGTACAAAATTGTGTATATATACAAAAATTGTATGTATATGTACAAAAAGTGTGTATATATACACACATATATGTGTGTGTGTATATATATATATATATATACGCACACAAAAAATTAGCTGGGTATGTTGACATGTACCTGAAATCCCAGCTACTTGGGAGACTGAGGTGGGAGGAATGATTGAGCCCAGGAGTGAGTTGCTGCAGTGAGCCCTGATTGCACCACTGATGATCATGAAGAAGAAGAAGGAGAGGGAGAGGGAGAGGGAGAGGGAGGAGAAGAAGAAGGAGAAGGAGAAGAGGAAGGAGGAGGAGGAGGAGAAGGAGAAGAAGTGAAGGAAGGAGAAGAAGAAGTGAAGGAAGGAGAAGAAGTGAAGGAAGGAGAAGAAGAAGTGGAGGAAGGAGAAGAAGAAGTGGAGGAGGAAGAGGGAGAGGGAGAGGAGGAGAAGCAGGAGGAGGAAGAGGGGGAGGAGGAGAAAAAGGAGGAGGGGCAGAAAAGGGAGGAGGAGGACAAGGAAAAGAAGGAGGAGGAGAAGAAAGAAAAGGACAATTTAGGTTTATAAAACGGTGGAACTATTCTGTATGCATGAGATAATAATTGTCAATACTTGACTTTGCACATATGTTAAAAAGATATAGAATTGTACCACACAAAAAGCAAAACTTAGTGTGAACTATAGACTTTAAATAGTAATAATAATGTCTCACTGTTGCTCCATCAATTGGGATAAATGTATCACACATATGCAAGATGTTAATAACAGAGGAAACTATGAAAAGAGAGCAGATGAAAGGGGATATGGGGGACTCTGTACTGTCTATTAAAACTTCTGTAAATTGAACACTACTATAAACATAAAGTTTATCAAAGAAAACCCATTTAACTGCCAAAACATCATATAAATCCAAAATCTCACCAGAGTCATGTGACCATCTTCTGGTTTCAAAGTCTGCCTGGTCCACTGCTGATTCTCTCTCCCTCAGAGAGTTTTGTAAACTTTTCATTTCCTTTTGACAACATCCATGTTGTTTGCAGTAAGATGCAGTACTTAAGTGTTCATGTTGTTGGTTTTCACAGCTTCCTTTTTTGGCTGTTTTACTAAGCTATGTGCTGTGTCTTATTTTTGAGGTTATTAGAACATGTGGATTTTTCTCAATTTTAATAATAATCTCACAAAATAGACATGTGATTTAGCGAGTATTTGGAAAAACACTCATCTAGAAAAGAAATGAACTTACTACCAGTCATTTACATCATTGTTTAGATTTGTATCAGTCAACAGTCATTTTTTTGTGTGTTAAGACCTTTTTCATGCTATGATGCTTTTAAACTGCATCTTTCTTTTGAGTCTTAAAAAAGCCATTATCTAAACTTTGATCAAGATTCCTGTGACAGATTGATTTCCAGAAGTACTTCCTCATGATTTCCCTGAAAGATGACCTGATATTGGTGATAAAAGAAAAGGAGACAGGGTGGGATGTTTTATTTTTGCCCTGTTGCTGTAACAAATTACTGCAAAGTTGATGGTTTGAAACAACACAAATATATGATGTTACGATTCTTAAGGTCAAACACTCAAAGTAAGCTTTCGCTAAAATCAAGGTGTAGGCAAGGCTTTCTTCTTTCTGTAGGCTTCAGGAGAGAATCTGTTTTTTGTTTTTTGTTTGTTTTGTTTTAACTTGTCTAGTTTATAGAGATAACTGATATGCCTTGACTTGTAGCCCCTTCCTCCATCTACAAATCATATTATTCAAACCTACTCTTCACCATCACATGACCTTTTCTGACTACAATCGTCTTGCCTCTCTTTTACAAAGACATTTCTGGTGACTATACTGGTTCACCCAGGGTATTCCAGGAAAAGAGCTCCACATCAAGATCTTTAACTTAATCACATATGCCAAGTCCCTTTTGCCAGGTCTCTTTCCTGAGGATTAGGATGTTGACATTTTTGAGAGTCCACTGTGCAGTGGGCTCTCCTCAGATTGAGGAATTAAATAGGAGAGTTATGGGAAATACAAGAATTAAAAAACAAGAAGAGAATCCCAATAATGGAGAAGGGAAGAACCAAATGTGTGTCAGGGAAGCTTAAGTATAAGACTTAGTGTAGAGGGTTATTTTAATAAAATTTATTATCAAGAAGATTCTTGTAGAGATGTCATTTGACAAACAGAACATATGGGTTTGAGGTGCCTTCATTATGCTTACTTGGCAATTATAATAATTAATATGGAAAATAATTTTCAATTTGGTTTATCATGCAGCCCTGTTTGTTTTGTGGATTCATAAGGTAAAGGATTTTCAGGGGAAAGAATTAGATATGTGATTTGACTGTAGCATGTAAATTTGTCTTTTGTTTCCTGCCTATGTTCAATTTATGAACAGAAAAGTTGCATGCTTCTTCAAAGGTTCAATGTAAGTTTTTTTCTTTCATTTTTCCCCAAGAAATAATTGATTATAATAAGCATGATAGGGCTTACCGGAAGTGCTCTTTTAACAAATCATAATGTTGTTTTATGTCAAGCAATGAGTTTGAGAGTAGAGACAAACTTAGGTGTATGCCTCTGCTACTTAGTAAATATAATTGAAAATTTCATCTGTTTCTCAATTTTATCGTCTAAAATATGGGTATACTAAGGCCTTCCTTTTTAGTATTTTTGATAATAAAATGGGATTATATATCAAAAGCACCCAAGATATTATATTATTATATGTTAAGTATTATGTTATACATTAAGTGACTCTACTGGCTCAGTAAATAATCATTATAGTTCAGTAAATATAGGATATCTATTAATCTATTCACCCATTTTGCTGAATACTTACAATATGTTAGACAGCAGGCTGGAGCTGGTGAAATCCATAGTACATGTAAAAATAGAGTGAAGTCTTCTTTGTGGATGTAAAACACTGAATTCCTGCTAAAAGCTCAGTTTCTGATTACTATGTAACTCATAAATATATAGGGCAATGACACAAAGCATCTTCAATGAAATTTCTGACTCTCTACTTAGTGAGGGTGGGTTGGGGGAGAAAATGAAGAGGTACAAATTGATATGGTGGTGCTTAAAGGCAGCACTGAGAGCGTAGTGCTCCCAGAGGAGAAATGCTTACTGGAGAAGGGTTTCCGAATTCCTTCCAGAAGACAAAGTGGGAGAAATACACTGCCAGGAGCTAGAACATTTTATATATATATATATAAGAAGGAAGAGGATAAAAGAGGCTTAACCTGGGAGGTAAGGGAGGTTTAAAAACATTTATCTGGATAACAGATAACATGGTAGAGTAGACACTTTCAAGAGTCTATTCCTCCTCAGAAGCACCAGAATCAGTAATAAACAATTACAATAACTTCTATCACAACCCTAGAAAACAGGTTTATACCATCCAAGATGACACCAAATCAAGGAAAGGGCCACTTTAGGGTGGTAGAAAGCTTTGTAGCATTTTTATTTGTTCTTGCCCTACCCTCCCCTGGCTCTCAGTGGTCTTAAAAGGACAGCCCCTACTAGCAGTGTAGGATGATGGTCACTGGTTCTGGAGAGCACAAAGCAGACTTTATTTGCAAATATTTGGAATTTCTTTCTTCTTTTTCTTAGAGGCAGAGTCTCATTCTGTCACCTAGGCTGGAGTGCAGTGGCACAAATACAGCTCGCTACAACCTCAAACTCCTAGGCTCAAGCGACCCTCCCACCTCAGCCTCCTGAGTAGCTGGGACTAGAGGCATGCACCGCCACACCTGGATAATTTTTAAATTTTCTATAGAGAAGGAGTCTATGTTGCCCAGGCTGGTCTTGAACTACTGGCCTCAAGTGATTCGCCTTGGCCTCCCAAAGTGCTGAGATTCCGGGCCACTGTGCCCGGGTGTTTTTGGTTTGGTTTTGTTTTCTATTTTAACCCATTTGAGGACTTCCTGAAAGACTGACACAGGGTGACCTTCTCTATTTCACACAATTCAGAACTCATCTGGGCTAGAAAGGCAAAGTATTTACTTGAGAATACAATCACATATCACATATTGACGGTGATATATTCTGAGAAATGTGTTGTTAGGAGATTTCATCGTTGTGTGAACACCTGATACTTACCTGACCCAGTTGGTACAGTCTACCACACACCTCGGCTCTATTGTACAGCTTATCGCTCCTAGGCCTACAAGCCTGTACAGTGGATTACTGTACTGAATACTGTAGGCAATGGTAACATAAAGGAAGCCATGTGTCTAAACATACCCAAACACTGAAAGAATTAGTAAAAACATAGTATAAAATTTTTAAAAAATTGTACACCTGTATAAAGCACTTACAATGAGTGGAGCTTGCAGGGCTGAAAGTTGCTTTGGGTGAGTCAGTGAGTGAGTGGTGACTGAATGTGAAGGCCTAAGACATTACTTGTCCGGAGCCATGAGGCCCAGAGTTAGCCGACCTCTGTTGCTTGATCTCCACAAAGCGGAGACAAAATGGCACATTTCCGGGTTCTTCATTATAACCTGTTCCCGCGCGTGCCTAAAACCTTTCCCGCGCACGCCTAAAACCTTTCCCACACGCGCCTAAACCTTTCCCACGTGCGCCCAAACCTTTCCCGTGCGCGCAAACCTTTTCGCGCCCAGAAAGATATGCAGCCTACGGCGCAGGTGCGATCCCGCGCCTGGGAAAATTACAAACCCACGGCGCATGCGCAATTGTAATTTGAGAAGACCCGGCCCCCCGTCACCGCCCTGGCCCAACCTCTTCCCCTGCCAGCCTATATAAGGCATCGCACCACCATTATTAAACGAGACTTGATCAGACCACTGTCTTGTCTCCATTTCTCGTGTTTTCTTATCTCCTCCATTCCCACTCCCCCTTCCAGGGCCCGTTCGACTGTCCCGCGGGTTGGAACACCTGGCGCCCGAACAGGGACCTGGACATGGGGGAAGAAGTGAGGAAGAAGGCACTAAAGTCGGCCGAAAGTGAAAGTGGAAGAAAAACTCCTCTGGACGTTGCAGGAACCTGCCGCGTTGGAACCAGAGGTAAGTAATAGTGTCTGATTATGGGACAAGAATTAAGCCAGCCTCAGATTTATGTAGGGCAATTAAAAGAGGCTTTAAAAGCACGAGGAGTAAAGGTTAAAAGTAATGATTTGTTTAAATTTTTTGATTTTGTAAAGGATACCTGCCCTTGGTTTCCACAAGAGGGAACCATTGACATAAAGAGGTGGTGTAGAGTGGGAGACTGTTTTCAAGATTATTATAGTACTTTTGGACCAGAGAAGGTCCCGGTGACAGCCTTTTCCTATTGGAACTTAATCAGAGATATAATAGATATAAAGGAAAGAGAAAAAGATCCTGAGGTAATGGCGGTGGTTACTCAGACTGAGGAAATACTAAGAGGCAGCTCCCAAACCGACCTCGAAAAACCCACACCTAGTAAAGAAATAGGCTTGATATCACTACAGAGTGACGAAGAGGAGGCTGGGGCCCCCTCAATAACAAATATAGAAACATCAAATAAGGAAAAGGCCAGAAAATACCCAGTTTTACCTACAACTAATGAAAACAAAAGTAAAAATAACCTTAACCGTTCA
>NW_012115155.1:7534688-7536259 GCF_000951035.1 Colobus angolensis palliatus | reverse complement strand
GAGAGCAGTAAATGCTACTATGGTCCTTATGGGCGCCTTACAGCCAGGGCTACCTTCTCCAGTTGCAATCCCTCAAAGATATTTTAAAATTATCATAGACGTTAAGGATTGCTTTTTTATAATTCCGCTTCATCCTACTGACCAAAAACGATTCGCCTTTAGCTTACCATCTATAAATTTTAAAGAACCAATGAAGCGATACCAATGGAAAGTGTTACCTCAAGGGATGGCTAACAGTCCCACCTTGTATCAAAAGTATGTGACTACAGCCATACACTCAGTTAGAGAGACGTGGAAACAAATGTATATTATACACTATATGGATGACACTCTTATAGCAGGACAAGTAGGAGAACAAGTTTTACAGTGTTTTGCTCAACTCAAACAAAAACTAACCACAGCGGGGTTACAAATAGCTCCAGAAAAAATACACTACAAGACCCTTACACATATTTAGGTTTTCAAATAAATGGACCTAAAATTACTAATCAAAAGGCAGTTATCCGTAAAGATAAGTTACAAACCCTCAATGATTTCCAAAAGCTCCTTGGAGACATAAATTGGCTTCGACCCTACTTAAAACTCACCACGGGAGACTTAAAACCTTTATTCGACACCCTGAGAGGTGATCCCAACCCTAAGTCCCTCAGGTCGTTATCAAAAGACGCTCTTTTATCACTTAACAGGGTAGAGATGGCCACTGCTGAGCAATTTGTTACTAACATAAACTATTCACAGTCGTTAACCTTTTTAATATTTAACACAATGCTGACACCTACTGGTTTATTCTGGCAAAATAACCCTATTATGTGGGTCCATTTGCCTTCATCTCCCAAAAAGGTATTACTCCCCTATTATGATGCCATAGCAGATTTAATCAGGTAGAGACAATAGCAAAAAATATTTTGGAATTGAACCCTCTATGATCATACAACCTTATTCGAAGCCACAAATCCATTGGCTAATGCAAAACACCAAAAACGTGGCCGATTGCTTGTGCCTCTTATGCCAGTAACTTAGATAACCATTACCCGCCAAATAAGCTTATCCAATTTTGTAAGCTACATGCTTTTGTTTTCCCTCATGTCATCAGTAAAACGCCTTTAGACAATGCATTATTAGTATTCACTGATGGGTCATCCACAGGAACTGCTGCATATACCTTTGCTGACACCACTGTTAAATTCAAAACTAGTCATACCTCGGCTCAGTTAGTAGAATTGCAGGCCCTAATCGCGGTTCTGTCAGCCTTCCCTGATCAGGCTCTTAATATTTATACCGATAGTGCATACTTAGCTCATTCAATACCTTTACTTGAGACTGTAGCACAAATCAAACATGTGTCAGACACAGCCAAGTTATTTTTACAATGCCAACAATTAATACATGACAGAACAACACCCCTCTTTCTTTCTTGGACACATTAGAGCTCATTCAGGATTACCAGGACCTCTATCCCAGGGCAACCAACTAGCTGATATGGCAACCAAAACGGTAGCCATAGCTACAAATACAAACCTAGCCCAAGCACAGGCTACTCATGCCTTACACCATCTTAATGCTCAAACTTT
>NW_012115155.1:7519755-7528890 GCF_000951035.1 Colobus angolensis palliatus | reverse complement strand
CCTTAATAACGCTTATGACCTCGATGTAGGATTCAATGAGTTCAATAATTGTTCCACCATAGCAAATATTTCCCAATCGTTGTGTGCCCCAAACAGCTCAGTTTTTATATGTGGCAATAAAAGGGCTTATACCTATTTACCTACTAACTGGACAGGACGCTGTGTCTTAGCCACACTTTTGCCAGATATAGACATTATCCCTGGAGATGAACCCGTACCTATCCCAGCTATAGATCACTTTTTAGGAAGAAACAAAAGGGCAGTACAATTTATCCCCTTACTTGCAGGATTAGGCATAACTACTGCCGTAGCAACTGGGGCTACAGGCCTAGGGGTTTCTGTTACTCAATACACCAGATTGTCTCACCAATTGATCTCAGATATGCAGGCCATTTCAAGTACTATACAAGATTTACAAGATCAGGTAGATTCTCTGGCAGAAGTAGTACTCCAAAATAGAAGAGGCCTAGATTTACTAACTGCAGAACAAGGAGGCATCTGCTTGGCTTTACAGGAGAAGTGCTGTTTCTATGCCAACAAATCTGGGATCGTCAGGGATAAAATCAGGCGTCTACAAGAAGACCTAGAAAAACGACGAAAAGAAATAACCGATAACCCGTTTTGGACTGGGTTTCATGGACTCCTTCCCTATTTTATGCCATTCCTGGGCCCCCTGCTTTGCCTATTGCTCTTACTCTCTGTAGGACCTTTGGTCTTCAATAAGTTCATGACATTCCTTAAGCAACAAGTCGAGGCTATCCAAGCGAAGCCTATACAGGTCCATTATCATCGCCTAGAACAAGAAGATCGCAGTGGTTCATACTCACACCCATTATGACCACCTTTCCTATGCACTGAACTGGATAGCCAATGATGGGTAAGAGAGCATCATCTTTCACTAACCTAAGACAGGAGGGCCATCATAAGCTACTGCCTAATCCCATGACGGGTACCAGTGATGAGATGTATTACTCCAACCTAAGACAGGCGCAGTTCCCGAGGGACAATCTTCTAGCCACAATTATATATAAAAAAAGGGGGACCTGTCCGGAGCCATGAGGCCCGGAGTTAGCCGACCTCTGTTGCTTGATATCCGCAAAGCGGAGACAAAATGGCACATTTCCGGGTTCTTCATTATAACCTGTTCCCGCGCGCGCCTAAAATCTTTCCCGTGCGCGCCCAAACCTTTTCTGTGCGCGCCCAAACCTTTCCCGCGCACGCCCAAACCTTTTCGTGCCCAGAAAGATAAGCAGCCTATGGCACAGGTGCGATCCCGCACCCGGGAAAATTACAAACCCACGGCGCATGCGCAATTGTAATTTGAGAAGACCCGGCCCCCCGTCACTGCCCTGGCCCAACCTCTTCCCCTGCCAGCCTATATAAGGCATCGCACCACCATTATTAAACGAGACTTGATCAGACCACTGTCTTGTCTCCATTTCTCGTGTTTTCTTGTCTCCTCCATTCCCACTCCCCCTTCCAGGGCCCGTTCGACTGTCCCGCGGGTCGGGACAATTACTGTGCCCTACTATAGGCTTTACAGGTACTTGACACTTAGATTACACTATATTTATTAAACAATTTTTTACTTCAATAATAAATTAACCTTAGCTTACTGTATAAACCTTTCAATTTTTTAACTTTTTTACTCTGTAAAAACATTGGCTTAAAACAGAATCACATTGTACCCTTATTTCTTTATATTGTTAGTCTACAAGTTTTTGTTTTTTACTATTTTTAATTTCAATTTTTTAATACTTTTACAGCTTTTTGTTAAAAAGGAAGCCACAAGCACACACAGTAGTCTAGGCCTACACAGAGTCAGGGTCTTCAATATCATTGTCTTCCATCCACCTCCACATTTTCTCCCACTGGAAGGTCTTCAGAGCAAGAAGACACATGGAGCTGTCATCTCCTATAACGATACCTTTTCCTGGATCTGCCTGACGATGTTTTATAGTAAACTTTTTTTTTTAAGTAGGAGTACACTAATATATAATGATTAAAAATACAGTAAATTTATAAACCAGTAACAGTTGTTTTTATATTACCAAGTATTATGTGTTGTACATAATTGTATGTTTTATACTTTTATATGACTGGCAGAGCAATAGGTTTGTTTACAATGGTGTCCCCACATATAAATGAGTAATGCATTGTGCTATGATGCTACGACAGCTAGGATGTCATTGGGTAATAGGAATTTTTCAGCTCCTTTATATTCTTATGAGACCATCATTGTGTATATGGAATAGTAACTGAAACGTTGTTGTTTGGCATTTAACTCTATGTAAGGTGGAAAAACAATCCAGAGATGTCTGGAACAACTGACTGTGGTTGACTCATACAGTAGAATGCCAAAAACCAACGAGAAAAAGAAGGGGGGAGAGGTTCCTTGGGAAGCTAAAGTATTCAAAAGCACTCACGTGTACTGGGAGTCTAGAAGGCAACATTCATGTCCAGAGATGGGTGCTGCTTGGAAGAGATCTGAGAAGACCCTAAGCTTTTCACATCTGGATGATTTCTAGGCTCAGAGCAAGCAGGCGGTGAAAGTTAAAGCAGAGTTATAAACAGTCCTGCTAGGCGTGGGAGGAATGCCCCAGCACAGACTCAATCTGTAAAGACTGAAAAAGGTTTGTCGTTTTTATATTCTTGTTCCTCTCTTTCATCATTTTGTTTTCTCTCTGTTTTGTTGTTGTTTTGCTTATTTTCTGGCTCCTACTGTTTAAGGAAATCACTCACAAAATGACAGACACTTCAGAGATGACAAACCAAAAATAGAGACCTTAAAAATAGGAAAAATCAGTAAACAATCCTACAGCTACAGCCTACAGAAAGCAATAAAAACAAACTCTATGGAAGGAGAAGAATCAGATTTATAGAGGTACTGCATTATAGTATGCAAAATGTCCCATTTTCAACAAAAGTTAAGGCCTATTTGCAGATGAGATCAACAGAAATTGTCCCTAAGAAAGCACAGATTTGGTAATTATAGACAAATATTTTAAATCAAGCATTTTAAATATGTTCAGAGTGCTAAGGAAAACCATTGTTCAGTTTGATTTTTGACAAAGGTGTAAAGCCCATTCAACTGGGAAGAAATAGCATCTTCCAAAATTTGTCAAGGGACAACTAGACAACTGGATACACACACACACACACACACACAAATGAAGTTAGATTCCTACATCATACCACATACAAAAAGTTAATGTAAATGGGTCAAGGACCTAAATATAAGAAGAGAAAACATTAATTTTTTAGAAGAAAACATAGGATTAAATCTCTATGACCTTTGATTTGGCAATGGATCCTTAGCTATGACATGGAACGTGCAAATATTAAAATAAAAAAAGATAAATTAGATATCATCAAAATTTCTTATGCATCAAATGATATCACAAAAGTGAAAAGGCCATGTAAAAATTGCAAATCACATAGTTGATAAAGAATTCAGAATATATAACAAATTCTTACAACGCAACAGCCAAAAGACAAGGAATCCAACTGAAAAACAAATAGGCAAAGGCTTTGAGTAGATATCTCTCCAAACAAGATATATGATACAAATGGCCAGCAAGCATATAAAAAGATGCTTAACATCTTTATTCATTATGAAAATGAAAATCAAAACCATAATGATGTACTACTTCACAAGAGGAGTATGTCTATAATAAAACAAATAATAAAAGAGAAAATAAATGTTGATGAAGATGTGGGAAAATTGGAACCTTTGCACTGGTGGAAACAATTATACAGCCTCTGTGCAAAATAGTTTGGTGGTTCCTTAAAAAGTTAAATATGGAATTACCTTATGACTCACATACATACATTTAGAAAGGTACCGTACAAAATTGAAAAGAGGTTCTCAAGCAAATAAGTACATACATGATCATAGCAGCACTTTTCATAATATTTAAATGATGGAAACAGCCCAAATAGCCATTAATGAAGAAATGTTGTGTATAAATGCAATGGAATATTACATCACTGTAAAAGGAATGAAGTGCTCTAGAACCAGAAATACCATTTAACCCAGCCATCCCATTACTGGGTATATACGCAAAGAATTATAAATCATTCTGCTATAAGGACACATGCACAAGTATGTTTATTGTGGCACTATTCACAATAGCAAAGACTTGGAACCAACCCAAATACCCATCAATACTAGACTGGATAAAGAAAATGTGGCACATATACACCATGGAATACTATGCAGCCATAAAAAAGAATGAGTTCATGTCCTTTGCAGGGATATGGATGAAGCTGGAAACCATCATTCTCAGCAAAGTAACACAGGAACAGAAAACCAAACACCACATGTTCTCACTCATAAGTGAGAGTTGAACAATGAGAATGCGTGGACACAGGGAGGGGAACATCACACACTGGGGCCTGTCGGGAGGTGGGGGCCAGGGGAGGGATGATATTAGGAGAAATACCTAATGTAGATGACTGGTTGATGGGTGCAGCAAACCACCATGGCATGGGTATACCTATGTAATAAACCTGCACATTCTGCATATGTGCCCTAGAACTTGAGTATAATTTTTTAAAAATAGGAACAAAAAAAAAAAAGAAAAGCAATGCATAATGCCATGAACCTCAAAAAACAGGTTAAGTGAAAAAGTCAGACAAAAACGGTGACACGTTGTGTGATTACACTTCCATGAAATGTTCATAACAGGTAACTCATTAAGATGGAATGCAGATCTGCAGTTGCCAGGGCCTGGGAAAGCTGGGGGTAGGGAGTATATTCCTAAAAGTACATATGTTGGGTCATGAGGTAAAGGGCACTGGCTTCCTTTTGTGGGTGATAAAGGAAATAATGTATACAGTGTTCCATTTCGAAGACAAAGTGCCTTGAATCAGCTTAGGTCAGCAAAGTACAGAAGAAACAGGATATACTAGGCCCCTACTTGCATAGCTGATGCCTGCTTGTCGCCTTCCCTTTCACTCCTCTCTTCCTCCTTCCACCTTCATTGCCCTCACCCAAACCGAAGTTTAGTCTAAGATAAAAGTCTACTAGTCTGCAAAATAGCTCATTTTGTCTGTTCTTATCAGCTGGCCAGGTACTTAGGTTGTAAGTCAAATACTTAAAGAGCCCCTGAGCTAGCTGGGAACACAGTGCATTGTGGGATGCAACAAAATGCAGCAGGACAACCCTAAAGAAAACACCTAAAGCCCCTACCCAACAACCAATATGTGATGTCTGGGAAGATTGTGACCCCATAGTACTCAGTCCATGAGGAACCAGGCGAGGGACCTGAGCACTAGGGAATAAATCGTGTGTTGTAAAGGTACTGAGTGTGCCCACGCATCAGACACCCGATCTTGTAAGACAGTCATTAAAAGTCTCACTTTTGCTGTCCTCCAGGTCTCTGAGTCTATTCTTTGGGTTTGGACAGGTGAGTTTGTGTCTCACAACCTGGTGGTCCATTTGCGGAACTCTGTGTCTGCGTGGAGTGGGACTCCAGCTGAGAGGGCAGACATGTCCCACCTGATTTAGGTGGCCCGCTCTGTTTGGGTGTCCTGGCTTCCTGCAGAAGCCATAGACAAACACGAGACTGTTATGCAGCAGAAAAAAGAAGTGACACAGGGGAAAAAGCAGGCACTGCAGCAACCAGGCAACCTCATGCACCAGCCAAGGTAGGAAAATGGGACTATAAGGACTGCCTTGGTGGCTGGGCATTTTCGGAGATCTCAGGGTGTGCAAGAAACATCCAGTAAGGGGGCACTGAGTACGCAGGGAAAAGCTCAGACACAGAGATTCACTGAAAATGGGAAACAAGAATTCTAGGCCTAGGAAACAGAGGAAAGAAGGAACTAAAGAGCAGCCCCCTGAAATTCCCCCGAATAGTTAGTTGGGGGGAATGCTGCAGGTTTGGAGAGATAACGCTCGAACTAGGGACAAGGAAAAGCAAAGGATGATGAAGTATTGCTGTTTTGTCTGGCCCGAAGAGCCCATTCATCAGCCTTTGCTCTTTTGGCCTACGTTTGGCTCAGAGGAGGATTAGATGTGCCAAGCTTTAACTCTATGTAAATGATAAAACCCCCTCCTCATAAGAGGAGACGGGTTATTCTCTTTGTTGCATTAGTGAGTTAACCCCCATGCTTCCCCTTAAAGAGGAAGAAAAAGAGCATAGTAAAGAGCCCTTGCCAAGTGAAAAGCCCTGGGATCCCCTAACACACTTGCCGCTCCCCCATACATGTCAAAATGTAGAGGACAGGGAGATCAGGAGCAACAGGAGAGCCAGAGGAAGAGGAATCTGGGGGCCGTGAAGGAGCTAAACCCAGTGCTCCCTTATATCCTTGCCAAACTTGAAGAAAGAATTAGAACACTGTAAGAAAGACTGAGAATTTTCCTATTCCTTCTAAACAGCAGATGTCTAATATCTGTCCTCTGAGAGAAGTCCCTGTGGACAGGGAGAAGTTGGATTTGTGAGTGCACCTTTAACAAGTACTGAGTTTAGGAATTTTAAAAAGGAAACGAGGCCACTCTTGGAAGACTTCCTCGGCTTAGCACAGCAGCTACATCAATTTTTAGGACCCAGTTTGTATAGTTGATGAGATGATGTCAATCATGAATATTGTGTTTACAGGAGAACAGAGGGCAATGATTAGAAGGACAGCCATGACCATTTAGGAGAGACACCATCCTCCTGAGCAAGCAGTCCTGGCAGCTGAGCAGAAATTCCCAAATGAGGATCCTGGATGGGATAATAATTATTCTGGGGATCAGGTCCAAATTCAAGACCTTAAGGAGCTAATAATTAGAGGGATTTAAGAGTCCACTCCTAGGACACAGAATGTCTCGAGAGCATTAGAAATCCAACAAGAAAAAGAGGAGACTCCCTCTGCATCTCTGCAGAGGCTCAGGGATCAAATGAGAAAATATTCAGGATTAGATCCAGAGGACCCAGTAGGGCAAGGCTTTTTAAAGGTTAGTTTTGTCACTAAACCTGGCCTCATATTACTAAGAAGCTATAAAAGATTGATGCATGCAATAGGAAACCAATTAAGGAATTACTAAGGGAAGCTCAGAAGGTTTTTGTTAGAAGAGAGAGAAAGAGTTAAGCTGCTGACCCTGAAAGCCGGGGAAACCCCGCCACGCAGCTGTGTGTGGGAGCCGGCTGCTGAAAGCTGTAGATGAAAGTTGCTGCTGAATCTTTGTCATTTCACTAGAGCTGACCATCTTTGCAGACAGACAGCAGGGAGCCAGGGCACAGCATGGCTGGGTTCCTGCCCAGAGAGAGAAAGAGAAAGAAACTGAGTGTTAGGGAGAAAGGAAACGGGGGATGACAGAGAGGTAGAAGAAGAAAATGAGTGAGAGAGACTGGAAAAGACAGAGATCAAAGAGAGACACAGAAAGTGAGACTGGGGAGTGGGGTAATGTAAAAGAAAGAGTACAAGAGGAAAAGAGAGAGAGAGAGATCATAAAAGACGGGAGACAAAGAGAAGTGCAAGTAAGCAGTAGCTGCCACAGCCCAGCAGGTAGAGGAGAGTCAGAAGCTAACTTTTGGCAGGGCCCTGGTAGTAAACTCCCCACATCAGGTCAGGAATATATTAATCAAAGAGCTGGGAAATGGTTGACTGATTCCCAAATTTTAAAATATGAAGCCACATTACTAGAAAAAAATAATAATTTGGTCTTAACAACAAATACTTGCTTGAATCCAGCCAGTTTCTAATGTAAAGTAGAGGAGAGTGAGGAGGCATCAGACCAGAACTGTTTAGATATTGTAAAATATCACACTAAAGTTAGACTAGACGTAGAGCAATCCCCTCATTCGCCGTAGGGAATATTAACCAGTCCTCTTGCCTTTCCAGTCAGGGGGCAGAGTTCAATAAGCCCGTGGAAGGAAGAACTCTCAACTTGTACCCACATCCTAAACATTTCTGGTGAGTCAAACAAAGGCAACCACTCGGCTCTTCATATACCCCAGGGCTGATGTCTGATGGTGTTGTGGAATGGGGAACCTCTGTGATCTATTGCTGTCCAACTGGACTGGGACTTGGGCCTTAGTTCAATTGGTTCAAGTGGCCATTCCATTCACCCTGGCATTCTGTAAGATTCCCAAGAATCCACATGGCCACTGAGGTCAGAAAAATTTAACAAATTCTTTTGATCCCAACATTTATATTGACTCAGTAGGTGTCCCCAGAGGAGTACCTAATGAATTTAAGGCCTGAAATCAAATAGCTGCTGGGTTTGAATCAGCACTCTTCTGGCAGTCAACTATTAATAAAAATGTGGATTGGATTGGTTATATCTATTATAATCAACAAAGATTCATCAACTGTACTCTAGATGCTCTCAAAGGAGTGGCTAGATAGTTAGATGCCACCAGCCGAAAGCCTGGGAGAGCAGACTTACACTAGACATGATCTTAGCAGAGAAAGAATGCATGTGTGTCATGCTGGGTGGAAAGTGTTGCACTTTTAATCCTAACAATATTGCTCCAGATGGAACTATCACAAACATTACAAGAGTTAACATCTCTAGCCAATAAATTGACAGAAAATGCCAGAATTAATGACCCATTTACTGCTTAGAGAGTTGCTTTGGGAAATGGAAAGCAATGGTGGCCTCCATTCTAACATTCCTTATAATAACATTCCTATTATTATAGGACAGCTGAAGTCCTAACAGCTGTAGGGTATTGCATTATCCCCTGTGTTAGAGGGTTAACCCCAAAATTAATCAAAACAGCCATCAACAAATGACCATAACATATCAACCATTATTAGAAATGAAACAAAGCACATGAACAGACATTTCTCAAAAGAAGACATGCATACAGCCAACAGACACATGAAAAAAATGCTCGTCATCACTGGCATCAGAGAAATGCAAATCAAAACCACAATGAGATACCATCTCACACCAGTTAGAATGGCCATCATTAAAAAGTCAGGAAACAACAGGTGCTTGAGAGGATGTGGAGAAATAGGAACACTTTTATACTGTTGGTGGGATTGTAAACTAATTCAACCATTGTGGAAAACAGTATGGCGATTCCTCAAGGATCTAGAACTAGAAATACCATTTGACCTAGCCATCCCATTACTGGGTATATACCCAAAGGATTATAAATCATGCTGTTATAAAGACACATGCACACATATGTT